>NC_090243.1:4127500-4427500 GCF_024489055.1 Chanodichthys erythropterus
AAATTGCTCAGCCTTCATAATTAATTCGTATTTTGACTGAAAATATTTTTGTACAAAGGGGGCGTTTTGCCCCAGCGGTGGGGTAAAATGCCCCCCAAGGTGGGGTAAAATGCCCCCTTTTCTTTACCAACCAGTTTGCTTCATAGATCAACAGCAAAATGAACAGACTAGTTTTTAATCTCTAAAAGTAAAAGTCAAGTAATGTATCAACATGTATAGGCCTATATATTTAATATTTTTAATATTTATTTAAAGAATATCCAACATATCCAAATTTTTAACATTTGATAATTGATGTATTTGTTCACCACTATCACCAAGACAAACAGAAAACCCTAAATAAATATTAAACTTATAAATTTGTATATTTATGTAGTAAAATTTATCCAATAAATGCATTAAAAGCCACCCAATTTCATTGGGTCACCGAACCACCTTCCATCAGTGAGCCAACTGGGCTATCAAGCTAGCCTAATGCTCACTTGAGGTAATTTTTATTTTATTTTATTTAATTTTGTTTAAATATTTTGATTTTACCACCTAATTATACTGCATTAAGTGTAAAACAAAGGATTTGATAGACAGAAATATGTTATTATAGTAATTATGATAGAGAGAAACTATGCCCTCTGGGGGGCGTTTTACCCCTCAGTGTAGGGGGCGTTTTACCCCACAAGCTACGACTTTTTAAAAAAATGTTTAATTTTTAAAATATAATTATATTCCTTATAAATAACATATCCTCTCAAACTACAGACTTCACTATTCATCTATCACACATCATTGTGATATCCTGCAGAACAATATTCTCTTAAACACTTGTTTACTAATATTGGAAAATTATAGCGCTTGCCATGTAATCCTCTTCTCTTCAAATACATCAGCTTCTCCAAGAAGATTTGTTTATCCCCGTTGTCAAACGTAGTGCATAGCAACAGTGAAAATGTATGTTGACTACCTCTAGTGCTTATTTTGAGAAAAACAGGTGGGGGGCGTTTTCCCCCACTCTACCCTATATTACATCTTTTAAAAAGACGTTCTACGGCACCTTTAATAACTTACAACAGTAAGTCAAATGAAATCAAATAATATTTAGAACAATGCCCAAATACAAATACTATTTGAATATATAATTCATTCTCACTTTAAAACCACCACTTTAGAGATTGAAAACTCTTGATTCTTTTAAGGCACATAAAAGCCATACCAAAATAGGACCTATGTGTAAATTCAATACAGCATCAGTGCAGCCTTAAAGGGTTAGTTGAAAGTTCTTTCATTACTCACCCTCATGTCGTTCCACACCAGTAAGACCTTCGTTCATCTTCGGAACACAAAGTACGATATTTTTGATAAAATCCGATGGCTCAGTGAGGCCTGCATTGATAATCAACACTTTCAGATGCTCATAAAGGTACTAAAGACATATTTTAAAACAGTTCATGTGACTACAGTGGTTCAACCTTAATGTTATGAAGCGACAAGAATACTTTTTGTGAGCCCAAAAAAAACTAAATAACGACTTTATTCAACATTATCTAGTGATGGGCGATTTCAAAACACTGCTTCATGAAGCTTCGAAGCTTTATAAATCTTTTGTTTTGAATCAGTGTTTCGGAGCATGTAGGCTTGTTCAAGATGCATCAGCACTGCGCAGATCAATCGGCATATGACATCAGAGTACCGCGAGAGCGTTTGGAGAGCTACGAATCCTTGTGCTTTGAATCGCTCTCGCGGTACTTTGATGTCATATGCCGATCGGTCTGCGCAGCGCTGATGCATCTCAAACAACTCTCTTATCAAACTGCAAAGTCACGTGAACCATTGACATTTCGAAACGTTTCCAAACACTTATGACGTAGCGAAGCCACGTTTACTGAAATCACGTGACATTGTCAGTTTGATATGTGCTCCGAACCACTGATTCGAAACAAAAGATTTGTAAAGCTTCGAAGCTTAAGCAGTGTTTTGAAATCTCCCATCACTAGATATTGTTGAATAAATTTGTTTTTTGGTGCACAAAAGTAGTTGTAGCTGTTTTTTGTAAAATAATTTTTTGTAAAATAATGTTTTGTTCTTCTCTCATATTTAAAATATTTAAAAATATATAAAATATTTTTCTTGTATTTTGAAGGTTTAATCGAACTTGTAGGGTCATTAAAAACCAATATCCTGTTTTTGGCCACTACTGAGCATTTTATTACATTAGTCTCAGTTTAGTTACTTTCAACACATTTTCAACTGGAAAAAAAAAAAGTACAAACTGAAGTCAAGACATATTCTGGTCTAAACAAAATGAAAATCTGAGAAAACAAAACAAAGCCATAAATTCATTCACTTTGTTCCCTAGTATTGAGAATGCACAATCCAGCCGTTGAGAGAATAACTGATCAAACAGCACTGTGTGCAGAATTATTAGGCAAGTTGATTTTCTGATCATATTTTTTTTCCAAGTATATTTTACCAATTCCAATCCACATCAATCTTAATAACTACTATTAATATTGTTTTTAATCATTTATAAGTGATATGTAATTGTTCATGAAGGCTGGAAATGAAGAATGCCCTATATTCAGGTGTGCAGAATTATTAGGCAGGTTTTCTTTTACAGATAAAATGAGCCAAAAAAGAGATTTAACTCAGACTGAAAAGTAAAAAAATTATTAAATACTCATGAGAAGGACGCAATACTAATGTAATACTAGAAATTGCAAAGTTAAAGCATGACCATTGGACAGTGAAATGCTCATTGGGTCAGCGGGGTCATACAAAAACAGCTGGAGAAGAAAAGACACGTTAACTGCAAAATAATTAAGAATTAAGGTGAAGAATTAAGTGTGAAACCATCAGGAACCCTTTAGTCTCCAGCGCCACCATTTCCCAGTACTGAAACCTACCTGGAGTCTTCAGAAGTGTGAGGTGTCAGGATCTCAGAGACTTAGGTTAGGTGAAGAATCCTAAAAAGCGACCTGCTCTTAATAAGAATCACAAGCTGAAGTGTTATAAAATACATGAAGACTGGGTTTTTATAGGCCTTATAGACAGACAGCTTGAGTGTGACTCCTGAAGGACCAGCACCACATCCTCTTGTACCACTGTTTGAAGAATTTATCTTCCAGAATCTGGCAGTAAGTTTTGGAAGATCATTTAGTCCATCTCTGCAAGATGGACATTTCAGGATAAGAGATGGACTAAAAGTGAACTCCCACACCTTACTGCCAGATTCATTTTATCTGTAAAAGAAAACCTGCCTAATAATTCTGCACACCTGAATATAGGGCATTTTTCATTTCCAGCCTTCATGAACAATTATATATCACTTATAAATGATTAAAAACAATATTAATAGTAGTTATTAAGATTGATGTGGATTGGAATTGGTAAAATGTGCTTGGAAAAAAAATATGATCAGAAAATCAACTTGCCTAATAATTCTGCACACAGTGTATGAAAGTTTTGACGTCATAAGTGCCCTGTCCTTGGCATGATTGTTTGTTGAATTTGAGGGGAGTAGAGGATGCCGACAATTGATGAATTCTTGATTCTTGTCTGAGGCCCATGAGGACCAAACTCTCCACAGGCCCAGAAAAACAAAACAGCGCAGCATCATCAAGGACAGCAGAAAAACGATTACGAGAATCACTGATATCTAGCAGTTATCAACATCACACCACCTGCAAAACATTTGCCTGTAGTGACGTCAGACACCCAAACTAAGAACAGCAGAACTTGTGTGTGATAGAGGATGCCGGTAAGCGGTTTTCTATAATTAGCACAGGCATTGCAGCATTAATACCCTGATGGTATATTCTTGCATGACTTATTTTGATGACCAATTTTGAAGCCTTACTGTTTTAATTCATAATTGATTCCAGTCTTCAAACAATTCATTAGGCAGAGCATTGTTAATTGCATATAAATATTTATGACTCCAAAAAAGCAAACAAATTGTGTCTCTGGAGAGGGTTGTTTTATTGAAATGACGAGGCACTCTCTGAACACTCTATCTGTACTCAGTTTCACTGCCCCGGTGTTGTCTAGTTTGGGTTTGTATTTCAAGGTCAAACATTACTGTGCGATGGGAACAGATGTAACAGATGTTGGATTTCCTCTACTAACAGTGCATGTGCACGTACTGTATTATTCTGCATACAAACGTTTTCACACAGAATCCTCATTCATTAAAAAGTTGACATGCAAAGGTTGACATTTTATGCAAATTTCTAGCTGTGGATGTGCAATCCCTAATAATCTGGATTCATCAACAATTAGAAAGAGGGTTAGGATAAATTTAAGTGTGTGTACGCAGTACGCACCTATGGAAAAATTGTGTGCGCAATTTTCTTATGCGCATAATAAATATGCAAATTGCAGTAATTATTAGTGGATAAGGCTCATTGTCACATGAACATAACTTGGATGAATATAATTTAGTAGTTTTATACATTTCCTCTCAGATTTATACTGGCTCTATTTTTATATTGAGATTAAAGACCCTATAATGCCCCTTTTACAAGATGTAATATAAGTCTCAGGGGTCCCCAGAATGTGTCTGTGAAGTTTCAGCTCAAAATACCCCACAGATCATTTATTATAGCAAAATCGCCCCTATTTGGGTGTGAGCAAAAACATGCTGTTTTTGTGTGTGTCCCTTTAAATGCAAATGCGCTGCTGCTTTCCAGAACAGGGCGGAGCTTTAAAAGTTTGTGCTTCAGTTGCTCAACCACAACAAAGCTGGAGAATCTCACGCAGCCAAAATGACGATTGTCAGAACGGTGTTCAGCCTTACATTGTTCAAAGTCAGACACTGATGGAGAAACTCAGGAAGAAGTTACAACTTATAGAATGCAACTGGACGTTTCTGAACGGTTAGTGGATAAATTTATGTAGTTGCTGTGAAGTTGATTCAACTCGTCGACGAGCATGTGCCGTCATGTTAATCTTTTGTGCAAATCCAGCATTGAATTGACCTTTGTTTGTGACGGCATGGCAACAACACTCTATTAACAACTCTTCCTCTTCTCTAAAGCAGCCCAACATGGCCTCACCCTGTTTGGGCAAGGTTTATGTAAATTTTATGGTAAGTGATGTCACAAACCCAGGAAGAAGCTCGTTGTAGTCTCTACCAGCCATTTGTTGTAGTCCTTAAACAGAGAATTCTTTAAAAGAAAATATCTCCCTTTGCATTGAACTTGGAGCATCGTAACTTTGCAGAGGTTTTTATGTTCAAACAGCAACATTACACACTAATTAAAGTTAAAAAAAGTGAAATCATAATCAACCACCACTTTAAATTATTTCAAACAAGCCTAATATCATAGTATTATTAAGATATTATTATTGTTTTTAAATGTTTTTTATTATTTACACTTTTCATTTTTAAATGTCTTTTTCGATTTTAGTTTTAGTTATTTTAGTGCATCAAGTTAAACAAAGTGAAATTGCAAAATGTTGCTTGGAAACTAAATAAAATAAAATAAGTTTTTAAATTTCATATTACTTCAGTTAATGTTTATTTAAAGGTGCCCTAGATTCAAAAATTTAATGTACTTATGCGATTAGACATGCTGCATGACGTAAACTTTGTAAAGATCTATTTTGAGGGTTATATTAGCTCTTTGAACTTTTTTTATGTTGTTTAAGGCAAGCGCGAGCTCTTGGGGCGTGGAGCACGGGATTTAAAGGGCCACACACCCTGAATCGGTTCATTTCTAATGATGCCCCAAAATAGGCAGTTAAAAAAAATTAATAAAAAAAAATCTATGGGGTATTTTGAGCTGAAACTTCACAGACATATTCAGGGGACACCTTAGACTTATATTACATCTTTTGAAAAAAAGTTCTAGGGCACCTTTAATTTTATGTAAGGAATATTTTCTCTCTAAGAGACTCATGTAAAAGTAAACATGAGTCATGTAAAGTAAGCATCCAAATTATAGCCTATGAAATTTACTTAGGTATAAAGGGCTGAAATATTACAGGAGCTCAGCTAAATGACCATGTGACAAGTACTGGCATGTACTAGGTTTCTTACCAAATGCATCAAATGTAACATTGCCATCTAATGGACAATAGCGGCTGTGACAGCTGACAGTGCAGGTGTATGTCAGCTCAGTCAGGTTTCTAGATCACAGGCAAATTAAGTTAAATTAATTTAAGAATGTTTCACCATCTAATGTAGATGTTAATATCCAAAAGCTGCTGATATTTAATTTATTGCCAAAGCTCATATTAAAGAGTAATCTTTAAAGTCGGCATGAAATGGAAGTTGCAATAGTCTTTTCTTCTCTATTGTGACATATATCTGAGTGAAATGGCTTCTCGAGCAAGAAAAAATGTAGAGCAGGACTTGATTTTGTCCATTAGGAAGGGATTGGATTTTTGTCATCAGAGAAGAGATGACTCTACAAGAGGAAGGGGAAGTTATTTAAATTAAAGATTATGAGTGTTCATGAATTAAAAAAATAAATAATGTGCATGGATAAAATCAATTATAATACTGCAATACTCAATTAAAGGGGTCATGAATTGAGAAATCAACTGTTCCTTGAGTTTTTGATAAAACTGGTCATTGTACTAGAATTGAAAACTTCCTTGTTAGTCCAATAACAGCTTTTTTTTGACACCAGGCCCAGCGAACGACTCGTCTCGGAATGTGCCTATCTATAGATGGGTGAAATGCTACCTCTGCAGAAGAAATCAACACTACTTTATCATTGAAACATTCACATTGTTTCTCTTAGTAGAATGAAAATAATCTGTTATTCAAATGGTTATATATAGAAAGCGATCAAAGAACGTTAGTTGCAACGTGGAGTTGCAATGATGAGATCACTGCTTTCATGCGCTCAACAACATGTCTGTGATTGGCTACAATGTTCATCACTGCAACCTTTCATGCCACGATCTAAATATAATGCCATACATCTAAATGTAATGCTAATCAACACTTTTCACAATTAGTTAACCTTGAGAGCTCTAATAGTACAAATGTGCTAAAAGTTTTCGAGTTTTATAGGCAAAGATGTTAGCCAATCACAGTCTCTCAGCAGACACGCCCCTTTAAACAGTGTACACATAAGAGGACTAAAATAAGGATAGAAATAATGCATTTTATTTCTAAATTATGACAATTTTTTGATGTGAAAAGCATACTAACATTATGTGCACCACAGGAAACATTATAAAATATTAAAACAATGCTGTTCATGACCCCTTTAAAAACAAGAATTGAATTCGTAGTGATTTTAATGGCTTTCCTATACAGCAAAAAATCACTTAATAACAGTGAAAAAAAATACTAGATGTTGAATGAAAATAGTCATCTGTTTATAATGTGTTTTCAGTTGAATTATCAAGCATGATCAAACATGCAGTGGCAGTGAGAGTGTGACATTTCACATGCACGGTGTGTATTTGTGTGCATGTGTGAATGAGTGTGACAGTTAGAAGTGTGACAAGGCACACATTTTTTGACAATAAATCTCAATATAGCACAGCCAGCCTGTGATTAATAGTTTGGAGTTCACACTTCACACACTGCACAATGAAATGTGTGAAGTTTATTCCAGCGGAACTCTTTGTTCCATCTTCAAATGAAGCCTTTATTGTCACCTTTAGTGACAGCTCTCAGACTCCTTGTACATCGAGGGTTACATTTTGTAGAGCTTTCATTTATTGGTGAGTTACCTATGTCATCAGCAGGGGTAAATTACTTCAAAGGCAGCTGGGCTGCTAAAGTATGTTACCTCAAAAGTGAAGGTCAAAGAAGCCCTCAAACCATTTCCTATTTAACAGTTATGAATAAATCATAACCATGACACCAGACTCCTCTGGGTGGACAGTGAAGATTTCATTTTTTATGCATTACAGTAAGTGGAGTGCTTGCAAATAAAGTTGCTGTGAAAGGTACTTCATCTGAGGGTTGCATGTCTGTTTAAAAAAAAAAAAAAGATGAAATGTTGGTTGAGAGACTTGAATGCAAAATTATCTGCTTTCTTAACACATAATGAATAACCTGAAGTTTTGTAGAAGTCAAGGTATCATTGCTTTATTTTGCCAATATAGCGGGTATGCACATGACGTCACCGTCGACCGTTACAACTGCGGTTACGCCCACTGAGTGGCAAAAGACTGAGTGGCAGCATTGGTTTAAAGCGTGAATGCTGCGAAAAACACACAAAACACATCCAAAACGGGAAAGAGCTTTGTGATTGACTGTACAAATAGCTTTGACACAAAACCTGAGGTATATTTTAACAGACTGCCGAAAGCTACAGAAAAAAAAGAAGCAAATATGTTGCTGCAATTCACAGAAACAGCTAGACTCCAGGCATAGAAAGATGTTTTGCAGTTATCTTTTTATGTCAAAATGTTGGATTTTGGGGTAAAATCATACCCTTTATATTGTATTGTTATATATTGTGTTGACAACTCATCGATTAAATATTTACCATCTTATTGTACATAATTCGGGGGTTTTAAATAAACACTGACAAAAACTATACAAGTTTTAGGGCTGGATGATATGACGAAATATATTGATATAAGTGATTACTCCAATTTAATCCTACCTATATTGTAGTTATATAAAGCGTTCACAGGCAGATTTGCTTTATGTATTTCCCTGGCGTCAAAATCAGGAACATATAAATGTCAGGAAACACGATTCCTGGCTCCATGTCAATATCCATGGATTAGGTTTCTTTGACATGTTATAAGGAATTCTTTCGAGCCCAACCTTTAGTGTAATCATTTGTTTTACTCGCGTTTTCGCAGTTTCCCCTATTAAATCCAGTCATGCAGCAGGTTCTTTTGCCACTCAGTCCAGCTGAAGGAGCACGTTCCAGCGGGAAAGTGACGTCGATGCATACCCACTATAATACACTCACAAGACACAAGCCCTGCGTTCCATTCGGAAGGGCTCATCCCTATGCCCTAACCCCTTCAAAGGGCTTACCCTCCGGAGTGAGAGCTTCGAAGGGATGAAAAAAAAAAAAAAAACTCTTCTTTTGGAACGCACTTCTGCGTCATCTTAACGAGACAGTCAAGGAGGATAGATTGTGCAAGCTGCGCCATTTGTTTAGCGTTAGTTTATTTATTTATTTATTTATTTTAGGTTTATCCCATGTAGGCTATATTGTGTCTATGTATTTTAAACATTTGAATGGACTGATAAAGGGAGCTGTAAAGTATTTTTGTTGAAGTACAATGTCGTTTTGACCATAATAATGTACCAAATCTAACTCGTATAAATATTACAGTAGTATAGAAAAATACTATACATTTATAGGTAAAATCGAACTCCTATAACCTCCATACCCATTCTGTGACGTCAAAGAACTTCCCTGTGCAAAGGATCATAGGTGCCCGAAGTGTCCATCAGTTGTACCCTTCGAAAGTGGCCAGTTTTGAGTACTTCGGTTTGGAACGACCCTTCAACATGGCGGCCATGATTATTTTTAGTGCTGAGACGGTTGATACCGGGGCTCCGATGCTCCGACGCAGTTTTCAAAGCACTATTGTATCACACATTGTACCGATGCTTGTAACGAAATGACAATACCACGTGATTGATGCAGTATCGGAAAGTTGAGACAGCTGATTTGAAAACATTGGCGCTTCATCTGATACATAAAGGTAAAATGTATTTAATCATGTTTTATTGCTGTGGTCTCAGAGACCCTGAACAGAACATAAGGGTTAAACAGCTCATCTAAAATATTTTTAACTACTCATGTCAGTTATGATCACATCATTGTATATTTTATATTATTGATCAAATATGTGAATCCGTTGACCATTGCAGGTTACACAGGACACGAGTGGTGGTCTCATTGTCAAAAAAATTACATAAAAACAGATTCAATACAACAGTGGCTGTTTCTCAATTCCAAGAACGCAGAGAACGGACTTGCGTTCTCGTGGAGTCCGGTCTTGCCAGGCGACCTTGAAAGAACGATCTCGGAAGCACGCGAGGACAGAGAACGCATCATTTGAGAATTGAGATGTGCTGCGATCTTGTTGCTCAACTGACCAACTGACCGTCCCAGCATATTATAAGTGGCTAATGCACAGTAAATACAACATAACATCACAAACAAATGTCATAACCTGTTCAAAAAAAAATATTTCATATAATTATAGACATTGTTTTCATATAATTATCTTTTTATTTCACCGAGTGTATTTATGAAAATGAGTAGCCTTTGGCTGTTATGCTTTGTCAATGTTAAGATTATTTTTATATGTCAATAAAAATACTGCAGGCTTTCTTCAGGTTATCATTTTATTAAAATTAAGCAAAACAAACGGTTTACTTTCACGAGCCGTCACGTATTTGCGAGCTTGTAGCTGGAATCTCACGAGAACTTCAAAGCTTACAGGCTTCCGTACGTCGACCGCCGCAGCGTCTTCTGGGATTTTTAACGGTTCGATTCCCTCAAGTTTGCATTTGATGCATCCTCGATATCAAGAACACATCCGGGTACTTTTATGCGTCGTCCGTTCTTGCGTTCTTGAGTATTGGAATGAACTTCGACGGTTGATGATGACGTAAAGCAAGAACACAAGGACGCAAGATCGCTGAAGAACGCATATTGAGAAACAGCCAGTGATTCCGTATGTCACAGACTTGAAGCTTTGGTCACGTGATTTTTCAAACCGTAGATCTGCTCCGCAATGATTTAGATATGGTTAGAAAACAAGTCTGACCATCAGATGTCACTAATGCGCACTGTGTTAAAAGCTTCGAGTAATGAACCCTTTTTCGGCACAATTTGATGAAAGCCTCAAACGCTTCAGAAAGCCTCGGTTTCCCATCACTAATTATTTTCACTCCGAAGTGCCCTTCGGAGGGCGATATATCCCGTTTGGAACGCACCGTTTATTAGGTACACCCATAGACAGTAAAAGAAATGGACACAGCGACCCCACTGGAACTCAATTGAGACAAGTGAAGCCCATTTTTAGCGATTTTTAGCACTTCCGTTTCTGACGCGCAGACTCAAACTAAGCTTGATGACGTCAGCAACCTGTCTGACATGTGTAATGTGTATCTGTATGATATGTAAATCTTCTAGTAGCTGTGCGTGCAAACTGCCATCGTTAATCTTGCAGAGATGGCGAGCTTGAGCGGGGAGTTCTTTGGCGTGAGTGAGCAGGAGTAAGTATTCTGATTAATTAGTTTGTATAGTATTTTAAAATGTAACGCCAGTACGCCATATTAAGTTAATGCATACTATTGCCTGCGAGCTTCTCCTCCTGTCTGTACGGTAATTTCTCTACTGTGCGACAGAGAGTCGAGTGGTTATGACGCAATCGTTAGCGTATTTTTACAAAAACTGTTTCTACGGGGCCATAATGTAACATAGAAGGTAATGGAGCCCTTTATACATTGTCGTGTATGTTTAGAAATAAATAATGGACAAATGGAGTCTTTAAACGCCTCAGATGTAAAGTTATTCACTGTCAAAGTGACGCCAAAATGAATGGGAGTCAATGGGATGCTAACGCAAGTGAAGTTCTGCTACAAGATGGCGGCACGCGGCCGACTTCAACTTCCGGTCGACTTCCTTGGGCACTGGGTACACCTGGGGCACGTTCAAGCTCAAACTAGTACGCAACGTTTTGCTACGGTTTCCGGGTTGAACAACATGTTTCCTGGAAACGGTGTGCAACAGGTTTGAGATACGTTTTCTCTTGTTTGGTGGGTGTGTCAGAAATCTCAGCCCAATCTGCATCAACATGCATATAAACCAGGCGGTATTAAAGAGACATCCTGCACAATGGGTATGAATGTAACATAAAAGTACTATATTCATATATTTTGCTATTGTATTTTGGAGTTACACTTTCATAAACTTTTCTATTCTCCTCTGATTATATAATGGTAAATATTACAATATCATAGCACAACAACAGTGATCAGAAATAATGATAAGCCTAATACTCACAATAAAAATAATGTCATATAACGTTAGATCATTTAGTCTCGGGCATAAGAAGTGGATTATCCTTCACCTGAAATGTTTGTCTTTTCATCCTGAAATGCGAGGCAAATGTTGGTTCACAATAATTAGAAGTTTCCACAAATCCCTTCACTCCATTGGGATGTTCTATTTTATTCTGGACGGCAAGGCCAATGACAGTAACATCGAGTGTATTTTGTGTGTATTAAACACGTATTTATACCGACTTCATCAGGCTCCGAAAATTCTTCAAAAATAACACAAAGAATGGCCTTCTCAGCTGCCATAGTTGCAACTCCTGCGTCATCAGAACGGGGTGTTCAACGCACCACCGTTTCCGTTTAAAAAACGTTTTGCAACGTTTTTGGCGGGGCTGAACGCAGCCCTGTTCAACTGTTCGTTAACGCAAATATCCAATCACATGGCAGCAATTCAATGCATTTAGGCATTTAGACATGGTCAAGACGATCTGCTGAAATTAAAACTGAGCATCAGAATGGGGAAGAAAGGTGATTTAAGTGACTTTGAACATGGCATGGTTGTTGGTGCCAGAGGAACTGGTCTGAGTATTTCAGAAACTGCTGATCTATTTTCACGTACAACCTATAGCAGATGTCCTCAACCCTGGACCTCGAAATCCACTTTCCTGCAGAGATTAGCTCCAACCTGGATTAGCTTACCTACAAATGTGTAGTAATCCTGAAGACCTTGATTAGCTTGTTCAGGTGTGTTTGTTCAGGTTGGAGCTAAAACCTGCAGGAAAGTGGATCTCTCGAGGTCCAGAGTTGAGGAGAATTTACAGAGAGATGTCCGAAAAGAGAAAACATCCAGTGAGCGCAGATCTGCGGGTGAAAATGCCTTGTTGATGCCAGAAGGGAATGGCCAGGTTCGAGCTGACAGAAAGGCAACAGTAACTCAAATAAACACTTGTTACAACCAAGGTATGCAGTTCAGTTCATCTATGAACAACACGTCAAAACTTGAAGCAGATGGGCTACAGCAGCAGAAGACCACACCGGGTGCCACTCCTGTCAGCTGAGAACAGGAAACTGAGGCTACAATTCACACTGGCTCACCAAAATTGGATAAGAGATGATTGGCAAAATGTTGCCTGGTCTGATGAGTCTTGATTTCTGCCACGGCATTCAGATGGTAGGGTCAGCATTTGGCATTTTTATTCTGTAAAAAAGCCTCCAATGATGCAAAAATCATAATTTTGCGTCATCTGAGGCTTTTTTGGCCAGAGGCTTAAAACTACAGCCAGTAATAGCAGGTAGGTCCGCATTTTTTCACCACGCCCATACATATGCGCGTTTGAGGTTACTCACAGACATAGATCAAAGATTTTATCAAAAGTGGGTGTCAATTATATTTTTAAGCTTACAGTAATTAACTTTATTTTGTCTGCACTACATCAGTGGTTCATCTCGCAAATTTATCGGTCTCTGCAGTCATCTCAACCAATACAGCAACAGGCTTTTGTCGTAACGTTAGCATAAATAGATAAATAAACTCAGTTTTACAGATCAGAGGCTTTACTTTGATAACAGTCAACTTATATGTAACTTATATGTAATTGTCTATCTAACGTTACTTTGCTAAGTTTGCAGTTTTACTGCTACCTACAACACTACATAAAGGCCACTGTGTTATCAGTCTAGTATCAGCGAGTCTTACCTCCAAGCGAATACGCTTAGTACCAGATGGCCCAGGCTGTTCATCCTCTGGGAAAGAGAATATAGATGGTATCGCGGTGTCCTTCAGAATGGTTCTCTTCATTGCAAAGATATTTGGTTCATAGTCCTCGTGCTTGAAATGGAGACTACATATTCTGTGTTTTTTTTACGTTTTCTATAACGGTGTCATCTCCAAACTTCGGGCGTTTGATGGCCCGCAGCCACTGTTTACATCGCTCCAAATCTTTAACTTAATCGGAAAATGATGGAAACTTACTTGTCCTTTCCTGGTTTTGGGTGTACATCCAGGTACAAAGCAATTTAGCACCATTTTGCTGTAAATGTATGAACTAACTCACGATTTTTTTGTTTGAATTTTCCTGGTAATGCCACCTGTAACCGATAGGCGTGGTTTGGGCGTGGCCTCGCAAGTGTAGCAAAACAAGTGCATTCTGGGAGTTGTTGTCTTTCATCCACATTAGTCAAAAATACATTTTCTGTCTTTTCTTAGTCTAGAAAGCTCCAAATTCAAAAATAATTTCACATTTCTACTACATAAATGACCAATTTTAAATACACATTAATCTTTCCAGGGGTGAAGTACCCCTTTAAGTCAGTTCTGAAAGCAAAAAAAGGGGGGTCCAACCTATTGCAAGGTGAGTTTAGATTGTTTCACATGCATTTGGCAGATTTTATATGTAACATTTTTTTGTTGGTTTCATGCATTTTTGATAAACTTTAATAACATTTTCAGCAAAAGTTTTGATCTTATTTTTTAACTCTAAAAATGCCAGATGTTGTAACAGTCAAGTAGAAATTACTAACATGCTTTCCTCACATGTTGGATCCATGTCAGTGTACCCATCTTAATCATTATTCTCAAATGTTTTTAATAATTTAAGGTAATATATTACGCCACCTTAACATTGTTGACCTCAAAAATATCAAAATGACTTTAATTCAGAAAGGTTAAACATGTTCTTCAAGAGGTGTTTTCAAGTCATTGTATATGCATGAAATTATTAATGTTTTATGAGTGATTAATGATTTAATTAAAAAACAATGTTTTATATTTTAATATTTCAAAAATGATGATCATGTCATTGGACAACTTTTGTTTCACTCATTGTCTCATATAAAATGTATTGCCATTGAGTAACAGACATTTGCAGCATATTCTCTAGATATGTTTGTCTTGTTTATTTTACGTTTTAATGTATTTAGTGTAATTTTCAGGGCCAAGAGAAATTGAAAAAATAATTGAGAAACAGTGGTATAATGTTGTGCCTCAGAAAAAAATAATAGGAAATGACAGCTCTCAAATTAACTATAGTTCCCAATGACCTTCTTCTTTTCTACTCCTGTGTTGGTGAAATAGATGTATGAAAAGACGGTAATATAGACAGAGAGACAAACTAATAAATACTTATATTTATACTTTACTGAATAGATCAAATTACATCACCCATGTGGATTGTATGCCTGATCCATCTTACCATATGACTTTAGTAATGTGAGCGATACATTACATATTTCATTGTCACGAGAGATGCAGAAAACCCTCTCACACGTGTAACTGTGTCATCAGCTGTATCAAATTGGTTTTGGCATTTTTTCCACAGGCAAAAGGGTGTCTCATAAAGTAGGATTAAAGGAGGAGGCTTTTGCAGGCATTTTCAGCATTTGTGTCAGTGGAGCTGCAGCATGCTCTAATATATGAATTTAACATCTCATCCATGTCCTTTTTTTTTTTTTTTTTTCATTTGCTTTTGATCTGCTTTGATCTTTTAATCCCAAGGATCCAATCAACAAAACAAATCTCCCATCCACTAGTTATCACCACCCTTTTATTGTAGAAGGATAATTCCCATATGGAAGTATTTTTGCTAATGAATGAAAATGAAGTCTCAAAATACATAGTTAAAAAATATCACTGACATAGCACATGTAGTTAGTTAGATGTAAATCAGCAGCAGGACTTTTTTATGTCCTAACTTGTCGGATTACTTTGTGTTTTTTACAACATTCTAATAATAATATGCAACCTCACAAAACCATATTTAATGTTTCACCCTGTTTTTAGGACAATTAATAATTTATGCATTGTGACATTAGTTTCAAGACAGAATTCCTTCCTCAAAGATACCATTATTCTAATCAATCAATCAATCAATCAATCAATCAATCAATCAATCAATCAATCAATCAATCAATCAATCAATCCAAACCAATAAATCAATATCAATCAATCAATCAATCAACATTTTAAATTTGCTTTGTGGAGCTTTAACACAATTACATAAAATAAAATTACAAGGATTAACAATTAAAAGACAGTAACAGACTAAAAGCCTATATCATAAAGCATTTTAGAAGGACTATTCTTGATAATAATCATTATAATCAAAAAAATTGTATTTTGTGTATTACTTTTTATTATTATATGCAGCTGTTAATTTCTAAAATCCACATCTAAAGGAAATTTCCTGTCACAGTGAAATTTAACATAATTCCCCCCAAAAATCATCATACTAATCTGTAAGTAAATGAATAAAAACCTTTAATAAATAAATTAACAATTTCTTATACTGTTTTGCTTTTTAAATTTGCTTTGTGAACTTTACACATCACATATTTACATTAAAATAAAATAAAATCACACAAGGATTAACAATTAAATACACAGAAACAAATATTTACCAAAATATACCAAAATCTATTCAGACACCTTAAACATTTCATTCATTAATACAGTTTATTCAATGTAGTTAAAAAATTGTAATAAAATATGATAAGACATGAAGAATTACTGTGTGTCAGAAAAAAAAAAAATCTTATGTCAGATAACACTTAAACAAAACATGGTCAGGTCAAAGTGTCTGAATAATTTTTGGTTCCAAATTTTTATTAATTTTACTGGTATTCCATTGTATGAAATATTTTTGGGTATAATATATCACAGTTTACTTTATTTTGCTATCCTCACTTTAGTGTCCTGCACCCACTAGTGAAAAAATGTCTATATCTATATTTTTATTGTGATTTTTATTTTATTTTTATGAAAATATATGATGTGTAAAGTTCACAAAGCAATTTTTTTTTTTTTTAAATATAGGCCTATTCTTTTATATAAAAAGAGAGAGAAACAGAGTAACAGACTAGAACCGAGAAATATCATAAAGCATATCAAAATCAATAAAATACTGGCCAATTTAACGATTTTGCTTTCTCTTTTGTAGGCCTATTACTTTTTTATAATAGTATACAGCTGTTAATAGTGATATCCACACCAATGCCTGTTTGAAAATGAAATTTAACATATTCCCAAAAAATAAACAAACAAACTCCTAATACTACTAAATAAATAAATAATTTCTATATTCCATTTTACGCAAGTAAGTAGTTCTCTGCGTCCACCCCTCCGACAGCCCTCTCATGGTGCATTCCAGGAAGCTGCACTCTTCACTGAATTAAATCATCTGACGCGCGCTGTCTCCCTATTCTCGTGTGGAATGAGCCGTCCGAGCCGGTTGCCCGAGCAGCAGCAGCAGCGGCGGCGGCGGCACTGAGGCAGGTTGTTTGAGGACTGAATGTCGTACTGACTTCTGAGGGGACTCGCAGCCGAGACGGGGGACGAGAGGCTGTTAGGATGGCTTCAAACTTCAACGATATAGTGAAGCAAGGCTACGTGAGGATTCGGAGTAAGAAATTGGGGGTGAGTATAGTCAATATCTGCTGGACGTTACTGTGTGGCCAGTAATTTTGGGGCATCTGTATTTAAAAGAGCTTTAGGGAGCGCGCGAGGAGAGGAGAACATGCTATCAATGTGCACGAGCAACTCATGCTACTTTTTGTTTTAATCTTAATGACTAGTTATTTCTTTTTCACCATATATTTATTACTCAGTGTATATTGCTGAAATCCTGTTCTGATGTTATCCATCTGAACAAGTAGATAATTTGTCGCCTATTCTCATTCATTGGTTTATTGCTTGAGCTTTGAGAAAATATGGGTTGTTTAAACAAAACTTGTCACCTTGTTTCACCATAAACAGAGTATTTACTTTGAGCAATATTATTTATTTATTTAAATATGGTTTATTATATATATTTTAAAGTTATACTTGCCTTGTCTGTTAAATAGATTTAAGTGTATTACATTTTAAAAAGTTAATCAAGAATCTGCTGTGTTCAGTAGTTTCTTTGCCTATGAGAAGACACATTAGTCAAGTCTACAGATGCAGCATCATCTGTTTATTATCCTCCTGATTCTGCAGCTGTGAACAGAGTGAGTACTGTAGGTCATCAGGTCTGTGTGATACAGCAGGTGAATTCATCCAACCACGAAAGGTTCACTTTCTTACACAGTCATATGATGTGCTGTAAACTATGCCAGTTTTATTGCAGCATAAGGGGTTTAATGAGGGTTTTACAGCTGAATATATATATATATATATATATATATATATATATATATATATATATATATATATATATATATATATATATATATTAATATATAACATTAATTTTGTAAAACAAAACAAAAAACTATCGTAGCAGAATAAAAACACTTATAAAATACTTTACCATTATTATTAAATATAATAAATAATAATAAAAACTGTGCTGTATATTGAAATTCATATTGTATTGTATATATTGCCAAATTCACCAAAACAAATTTCATTAGAGATGGCCAATAAACTTCAATATATATATATATATTGAAGTTTATTGGCCATCTCTAATGAAATTTGTTTTGGTGAATTTGGCAATATATACAATACAATATGAATTTCAATATACAGCACAGTGCAGTAGAGCACAGTATAGACAATATAGAAGCAGAATAAATAGTTATGAGAATTCTATATAATTTCTATCTATCTATCTATCTATCTATCTATCTATATATATATATATATATATATATATAATTACACACAGTCAAACCATAATCTATTTGGACACCTTGAACATTTCATTCGTTAATACAGTTTATTCACTATAGTTTAAAAAAATGGTAATAAAATATGACAAGATCTCAGAGTTAAATTGTGTCAGAAAATAATAATCTTAATTATGTCAGATAACACTTAAGCAAAACATGGTCAGGTCAAAGTGTCTGAATAATTTTTGGTTCCAAATTTTTATCAGTTTTAGTAGTCCACTGTATGAAGAGTTTTTGGGTATAATATGTCACAGTGTGTTTTGTACAAATATACCAAAAATATCAAAACAAAATTTGGTTTGACTGTATATATATATATATATATAATTGTTTTTATTATTATTTATTATATTTAATAATAATGGTAAAGTATTTTATAAGTGTTTTTATTCTGCTACGATAGTTTTTTGTTTTGTTTTACAAAATTAATGTTATATATTATGATACTGTAAATAAAATGTACAAATAATGAATATAGTGTATTTGTCTTAAGTTTGAGACATGTCTGCTTTAGCAATAAAACAAATATAACTGAAAGTTCCAATCAATACTTGATGTCTCAGGGATGTTTGACCAAGATGGTTTGTTTTTGCTCCTGGACATGGGATATGAGATGTGAGATAAAGTGTTTTTCCACAGATATTGCTTACTCTAAATGCATTATTTGAAGTGCAGCTTCATATTGCGTGTTGATTTTTATTGGTCATGTATAAACTTACCAGCTGCATTTCAGATTCACATTAGCCTATAAATATACAGTAGTGGTCACATCTCATTGAAACTGAAATACAGAAAACTGCTCTGTATTGCCACATCTACTGCATTGTTCTTGCTTGCAGAGTATAGAATTAGCATCTAATAGTACTGTGAAGAAATATAACCCCTCTCATTATTTTTCCATTATGTGCAGTACATCTTCATGGTCACATTTGCCATTAATTGAACAGAATGAATGTTTAGATGTGTTTAAAAGTTGCTTTGATATCCGTGTAAAACCCTGCCATATGAATTTACAGTTCAACGCACCTGACATTAACTGACCTTCTCACATAGACACAATGCCCTTTGAACCCACATACTCCTGCACCTTTGGCATTTTCCCATTTGACACAGATATGTGTAAAAATATAACCAAACCTTTAGCTATTATATAAATATTAGTATAAAAGTTAATGATAACCATCTGAAAGAAAAAAGCAGAAATGTAAGGTTTAAAATGTTTTTACTGATATTTAAAAAGCCTCTAAACTGCACGTCTTTATCATCCATTTGTATCTGTTTGAGTGTAATCTGTTCATCTGATAAAATATGCTGATGAAACAGGCAGCTGCTCTTTTGAAGACTGCTTTAGAGGAAAGGACTTGTCTCATCAGTGCTGGCACAGTCTTTTTTTTTAGTGCGAGTATCATGTTTTGAACAGCAGGATCAGCTTAGGGTTTCCCTCTGATGTCTCTCTCTGTTCCTCTTGTTTTTTCCTCTCCTCTCTTTCTCAATCTTCTGAGACCTAGAAATGTAATGCAATTTAAAAACTAAATGGGGTAAAAAAAAGATACAAATTAAGTTACTTTTTTTGACACTTTCCATGAATAGGGTATGAAACATTTTTTTCCCTCTTTCAGTAAATGATCAAAGTTAATTGAATACATGTAAATGCTTAACCTCTAGAAAATATTGATCGAACAACCACAGGAGGTCAATATTATATGAGCTGTGTTATTTTCTATTTATTGTATTTATCTAAATTAAGCTGTCACTCAGTAGGCGTGAACTGTGACCAAATATTTGTTTGATCTTTTGTATTTATTTATTTTTTGCAATATCATGGGTAAATGAATGCTTGAGCTTGACGAATACAGATTTTACTACTTGAGTGTCACAATTTAAAGTATTTTATTAATGAGTTAATATACACTACCATTCAGAAGTTGTGATGTTTTTGATCAAAAGTAAAAACATTAATATTGTGAAATATTATTACAATTTAAAATAGGTTTTCTGTTTGAATCTATTTTAAAATAACAATATATTCCTGTGATGGCAAAGCTGAATTTTATTTTAGTCTTCAGTGTCACATGATCCTTCAGAAATCATTCTAATATGCTGATTTGGTGCTCAAGAAATTTTTTGATAATTTGATAATAATTAAATTTTATTAAATATAATACTTTCTTTGCTTCTTAAATGGGGATGGCCAAATCACTATTTTAAGAGAGTTACAAACATTTAAAGTAGGGCTGGGCGATGTATCGAATGCTTTTGTCACGTGCATTTCTTCAGTAAAGCCGGTTCCCTGATTACCGCTAAATCGCCATCACCTGCTTTCAAATGAAGCGGCATTTAATAGACAGAGCCGTAGTTCACTGATAAGACACGCAATATCGCGTTCAATATCGATATGTATCGCCGTCGATATTGAACGCGATATTGCGAGAGCAGTAAAGCTTTTATTATGCCGCAGTCGCCACTTCCACTTCTTCCGGTCAAGCTTATGTGGGGTAAAGTAGTGCTGTTTTATCATATTAGAAACGTTTGTGTTGTTGTAAAGTTGTTATATTGCTACTCTGCGTTCACTAGATCGATATTAGGGAATGGTAAAACATGGTACTCGTGGTACATCAACAAAATGATATTTAAACAATTATACTTACTGTGTTGAGCTATATGTAAGCAATAAAGTACGAGAAG
This sequence comes from Chanodichthys erythropterus, assembly GCF_024489055.1. Lineage (NCBI taxonomy): Eukaryota > Metazoa > Chordata > Actinopteri > Cypriniformes > Xenocyprididae > Chanodichthys > Chanodichthys erythropterus. The sequence continues at coordinate 4,148,784 of NC_090243.1, forward strand.
CTGTGCTGTATCCTGAATAAGCCACGGCTGAAGGGTATTGTTCGGCATGCACGATGCAAAGCGGAGTGCCTGCAACACCTTCAGCCGTGACTTATTCACGATACAGCACTAGCCTCAAGTACCTTATTGTTTTTATAAAACGGTTACCTCACAATACAAATATTAAAGCCAAAAATATGTATCAATGCAACTTTCAAGAAGTAAACTTTCCCTAAAAGCCTTCCTTCCACTGGAAAAAAATAGTTCATGACCATGAACAGCAACAGAAGTTACATTTTCACGCCATTAGATGGGGGCAAAGACTGTCTTTATGAGTGTGTCAGTCAGTGGCGAAGACTTTTAAATTGAAATACTGAATTGTTATGAACACGGAACAACTGAAAAATGCTTTGACTAGTGCTGTCAGTCATGGGAAAACCCCTTAACTGCCAAAAAGACAAGATAATACATCAGACATTTAAACATTATGAACATAAAGTAGGACTAACCTGAAGGAAAATGCCAAATCTGAATGCAGGTAATAAACTCACTCACTCAATATCTTTTTTTCACAATACTCTTCTACATAATACAGTAAGCTTCAAATAACAATAATCAATGGAGAACAAACAGTTTACGTTGCTAAGGGTGTGTAGTGATACACAGAACCGTTGGGTGAAGCGGTAATATCGTGCTTTATCGTCAATATAAAACAGCTATTGACCAATCAGAATCAAGGACAGGAACTAACTGTTTTATAAAACATGATTTGTTTTCTGTCGATGAATTTATCCAAACAGTTGCTCACCATGGTTTCTACATAGTAAAACCGGAAACCGAGGGTAACGCTGGTATGATGTCATTGATGGGCAACGAAATGTCACAGTCCGTGTCAAAAAAGCTTATTTCTCTGGATTTAAACATTCTTGGAAACACCTGGGATAATGTAAGCAAACAAGTCAACAATATAGATAACATTGTTATAGTAGATTTTGGATATTTTAATTAAAAAATCTTACATATTGTGCCTTTTAATATGTTTAAAACTAGGTACTTTCATGTTAGGTTAATTTTGTGATATATAAAAGTTTATTGAACATACCATATTGCTCTCCCAACAAAAATATTTTGTGCCTATAATGCTCTACAAAAGGTCAAACTGTACCATATTTGGGAAAAGTGATTTTTACACCAACTGTTTGTACAGTATGATGGATCACTTCAGTCAGTTTAATTTCGTTCTGCTCAGTAGACAGTGAATGGTATTACTTTACAGGCAGTCAGGACCTTGTCTATGTAAACTCTGTCCTTACTGAAATGCCCTTTAACCTTGGATAATTTCACGTCTCCTGTTCATGTTGTCTTAGTTGTCCCAGACAGTCACTGCTTATGACACTTACAAACAGCCTTATAATGCATTGTGAATCCATAGAGAATCAACCAGGCTTACCCTGGAGCGGTCGACTTAAAGCTGCCTTTCCTCTCAACACTTCCAGCAGAACTGTAATCTTATTTAAGCTGTTGTTGCAAGCCAGTACTTGACCCATATTTGACAACTGTGTTTTGTCATCTGTCTCTAAACGCACAGGCAGTTTAGTAATGCCAGAGATTAATGTTTAACAGAGATCAGCCTAACACAAGGTTCTGGACAATGAAAGTGTCTAGCAGTAAATCCCATCTTAAAGGTACACATGGTTGGTCTCACTCCATGTCATGTCAAAGAGCTGGCAATGTGCAGTTTGATAATTTGTTTTTAAAATATTTTTCAAAATTGTAAATGAAGATTATTGGAGTAAATTTACTAGCAATTTTTGAGTGAAAGTTCTATACCAAATCTCAAGCCCTGGATATACGTTTTTTGTTTGTGCATACACAGGCGTTTGACGTGCAGTTTTGAGCAATCTCTCTCCATGAGTTACAACCCACGTAAACATTTGTATTCTTTCATGCTAGAATTGTACAAATAAGGGTACTTTCTAACCTCTTCGCACAATCTCTTGTCTATGTAGGCCGCCATTGTCGCTGTAGCTTGCATGCGTTCTGGTCTGTTCTGTTTATGCAGTTTTTCTTTGGCTACCTTGTGAATCGACGCCCCCAGGGAAGGGTTGCCACCTTGTGGAAAAACTGCAAAAACAATTAAATGCGCATATGCGACCTGTGCGCACAAAGTACATGTGGTTACAAAAAAAATCTGCCGATGTGAGTGCAGTATGCGCTTATTCTTCTGATTACGAAATTTACGTCGCGCGCACAAAGTCTATTTTGACAGGCCCTCAAACACACTGCAGTTGTATCTGAGACCTGGAAGAGCTCATGTTGTCGACATGTCAAGAAAATGCTGTTTTCTACGCTGTGAAAGCAAAACCACTTTGCATGCACTTCTAAAGGATGAGGACTCAAATTGATAAGATAAAACCAATGCCATTTTTACTGTTCGTATCACTGTGTATCAAGTGATGAGGAAGTCTGTGGAGCTGAAAATCAGATATAGTTATGGGCATTTTGTTTCTGACATGCACTATAAGCAGTAGACCGATCACAATCTGACCAATCAGAGCAGAGTAGGCTCTTGGAAAGGAAGGGTTTAGAGAGACTGAACCCTTCATCAAACTGTTTCAGACACTGTGAGAAAAGAGGTAATGCTGCAATGTGTGTTATGAGAAAATTAACATTTTTTGACCTTGGATGCATGTAAGCCTATTTTAGGAAAACTCCAAATCAAAATTAGTTACCTTTTTAAAATAGCATAAATTAAATTAAAAATAATAATAAAAAAAAAAAAAATGAAAATGTAAATTTCACATTAGTGTCACAAATTTACATATTTAAAATTCTGCATTATTTTTAGGTCACTAATCAAATATTTCTTTGTTTAATTTATTTTAAAAATGTTCAGAATACTAAAATTTTTATTTATTTCCAGGTTTAAATTAGACCACATTGCAAGTGTCCAGTTTCAACTTGAAAAACTGTATATGTACCATGCTTAATGAATCTGGTTAGTCACATATAGGCCAAAAAAAAAAAAAGGTTAGGGCCATTTCAGTAAGGAACTATACCTTTAAAGGGATAGTTCACCCAAAAATGAAAATTTGAGGTTTATCTGTTTACCCCCAGTGCATCCAAGATGTAGGTGACATTTTTTCTTCAGTCGAATTTTTAACTGCAACCGCTGCCCTCAAATGCTGTCAGTCAAATAATTGCAGTAGATGGGAACTTCATCTATAAGAGTGAATAAACCTTGCTTAGACAAATCCAAATGAAACCCTGCGGCTCGTGACGACACATTAATGTGATCGGTTTGTGAGAGAAACCGAAAAGTATTTATATCATTTTTTACCTCTAATACACCACTATGTCCAACTCCGTTCAGGACTCCTTTAGTGATGTCTGATCGCGCTCTGTCAACTGCAGTGATGTCTCGCGCATATACTTCAATGAGTGCCAGACATCACTGCCGTTGACAGAGCGCGACATTAATGTGTCGTCACGAGCCGCAGGGTTTCATTTGGATTTGTCTAAGCAAGGTTTATTCACTCTTATAGATGAAGTTCCCATCTACTGCAATGATTTGACTGACAGAGGGCAGCGGTTGCAGTTAAAAATCATCATTTGTGATCGACTGAAGAAAAAATGTCACCTACATCTTGGATGCGCTGGGGGTAAGCAGATAAACATCAAATTTTCATTTTTGGGTGAACTATCCCTTTAAAGGGGACCTATTATACACTTTTATAAAGTGTTTGAACACAGATGTGTGTCCACAGTGTGTGTAAACAACCAACATATAATGGTAAAAATCCATTATAAATCCCCATAAATCATAAACAGCCTCTCCAAACTAACAGTTCCATGTGATATTTTTTTCCCCCAAAACCAGTTCAGTGGAAAACCCGCCCTGGAGCCGATTCTAAACATTTCATTGGCCATGTCAATCACAGTAACGATTGCCTACACCCAACCCTGATCCCCAAACCTACCCGTCACTGTAACCTCAGCCAATGAAATTGGTTGCAGGGCAGGGATTTCCGCTAAACCATTTGGGCAAAAAAAAAAAAAAAAAGTTCCAGATTCTTCCCTATTAGCTTAGCTCCTCCCCTGAGTGAGTTGTACACAGTCTGCCATGTTTATCTCCTCGTCAGAGCATTTAACAGCAACATTTAAGTAAAAAATGTATTCTTATTAAAGCTACTAAAGTGATTTAATCAAGAGCAGTAAGTGATTTTCTGTTATTCTTTTGTTGTTTGATTCATATTAACAGCATATACAGCAGTAGGTACTGTATATTACGCTCCTGTCACTTTAATACACGGATCTAATATACATATGTGATTTCTTTACTTTGTTTACGTTCACAGACATAACCGACTGTTTATGTGAACTTTGTGTGTTTTTGACATAACCTTGAGTGTATTTGACAGTTTAAGCTCAATAAGATGTGAAAGAGAACTTAGTTTTATACTCACGGGACGCACCGTCTGCCAGCCAGCTTTCTGTGCGCATGCTTTGGATGTGTGCGCTCATAAAACCATATATTAGAAGTTTAAGTTATGGTTTTAAAACGCATGCAAATAATTAACTTTCATGATGACAACTGCAATGTCATGTGAGCGTTGCCGCGATAGAGATGATAATAAAAACCAAACAGGTGTTTGTTAGTTTTTGTCAGAGTATCCGAGGCACAAGTTGTACAGGCTCCGCCCTCTTCTTGAGAGCAGGATGGGGAGCAGCAGCTCATTTGCATTTAAAGATACATGCACAAAAACAGCATGTTTTTCCTTCCACTCAAAAATGGCAGCATGATATAATAAATTATCTGTGGGGTATTTTGAGCTGAAACTTCAGACACATTCTGGGGACCCCTGAGACTTATATTACATCTTGGTGCATAATAGGTCCTCTTAAACATTCAAACCCACACTTTGCAAATATTTAATTTCAACTATGTGCTAACTAAACCTGCGCACCAATTATTTTGTGACCACTGATGTACTGTATTGATGCTTAATATCTGACAGCAGTTTTGCATAATTCTTTTGTAGTGTCTCTTGTGTGCACACAGCTACGTTACATGTTACTATGCCATATACCAATTCTGTTTTCATGTTCATGCTAATAGTGTTTATCCAGCTTTCATCAAATTGATTCAAACAAAGAGCGGAAGATAAATTGGAGGCTCTTATTAGGGCTGATGAATTGCCCCCCACAGCAGCGGAAGTGGCAAATGTTATTCAGAGTGAATAATGCTGCACTATTGTGCCATTTCTCTCGCAGATAAATCTCCTCTCAGTCTTCACTCCAACATTTCACATCATCGATCCCTGCTGTTTTTAATTACAAAACACACTTTTGTTTTGAACAGGAGCAAACATTACTATTAGCTGTCAGGGATGCGTTTCTTCAATGTTGAGTGAGCCAGTGCTGTTTGTGTCATTTTATGTTCTTGTTCTCATGACACTCTGAGCAATTATTTATGTATTTTATACTGTTTGCATTCTTTATACTGTCTTAATTAAATAATCTCGAAAGAGAAAAAGGGAAAAAGTGAGGAAAAGCTTTACACTCTCCTCCTGATGATAGTCGGAAGTCTTTCATCCAAGGTTATTTGAGATCTGCCATTTAGCCAATCATCAGACTGAAACATCCTGTTGAATCTGAAAAGAGCCCTTTATCTTTGATTTTTGCCAACTTCTTAGCTGAGTTCAGACTACTAGACTGAAGCTTGGCACCTTTTCATGTTATAAAGAAAGAGTTCACACAGAGATTCTGTCAATATTTACTCACCCTCATGTCAATTCAAGCTTGTTTTGTAGAACACAAAAGTGAATTTCTGAAGAATAACCTGGACAGTTTTTTCACTGTAATGAAAGTAAATGAGAACTGGGGATGTCAAGCTCCAAAATGACAAAAAGCCCCACCATAAAAGTACTATATTTCAAGTTTAACTTTATATGAGGAATACAGTATATTGAAATTGAAGTCACTATTCACTGAAAATCTCGACAATCTTAACAACTCATTGACTATTTAACAACCCACTGAAGTATTGACATGATAGCATAACACAGTTGCTGCAGATTTGTCAGCTACACATCCATGGTATAAATCTCCCGTTCCACCGCATCCCAAAAATCTGGTGACTGTGGAGGCCATTTGAGTATAGTGAACTCATTGTTTTCTTCTCTCTGTTTTGATTTGAGCTTTGTGAGATTGCATGTTATCCTGCACAGAAGATGAGTACACTGTGGTCGTAAAGGTTAAAGGGATGGACATGGTCATCAACAATACGCAGGTAGGCTGTAGGCTTTCAGTGATGCAGAATTGGTACCCAAAGTATGCCGAGAAAATATCCCCCACACCATTACACCACCAGCAACCTGAACCATTGATACAAGGCAGGATAGATCCATGCTTTCATGATGTTTATGCCAAATTCTGAGCCTACCATCTGAATGTCTCAGCAGAATTAGAGACTCATTAGACCAGGCAACGTTTTTCCAATCTTCTGTTGTCCAATTTTGGTGAGCCAGTGCAAATTGTAGCCGCAGTTTCCTGTTCTCAGCTGACAGGAGTGGCACACGGTGTGGTCTTCTGCTGCTGTAGCCCATCTGCTTCAAGGTTTGACGTGTTGTTCAGAGATTAACTGAATTGCATACCTCGTTTTATAACGAGTGGTTATTTGAGTTACAGTTGCTGTTCTATCAGCTCGAACCAGTCTGGCTGTTTGACCTCTGGCATCAACAAGACCTTTTTGCCCACAGAACTTCTGCTCACTGGATATGTTCACTTTTTCAGACCATTTTCTGTAAACACTAGAGATGGTTGTGCGTGAAAATCACAGTAGATCAGCAGTTTCTGAAATACTCAGACCAGCCCGTCTGGCACCAACAACCATGCCATGTTGAAAGTCACTTAAATCGCCTTTCTTTCCCATTCTGATGCTCAGTTTGAACTTCAGCAGATTGTCTTGACCATGTCTAAATGCCTAAATGCATTGAGTTGCTGCCATGTGATTTGATGATTAGATCATTTGCGTTAAAGAACAATTGAACAGCTGTACCTGGCCCACAGTGATCCTATAATGTCAATATGGACCAAAATCTCAGAGGAATGTTTCTAGCACATTGTTGAATCTATTTCATGAAGAATTGAGGCAGTTCTGAAGGCAAAGGGGGGGTCCAACCTGGCATTAGCAAGGGATACCTAATAAAGTGGTTGATACGTGTGTGTTATTTTAGAGAAGACATTAGAAAAATATTGCAGTTAAAAAGTGATTAAACACAGAAGCAAATATAAAAAGAAAATATTGAGGCAAGGGAGGCAGTGCCTCCTCAAAAAAATTGAATGAGAGTGTAAAATACTGCAAATATTACAAAATATGACATTAAAATGTGTATAAATCACTTGTTTTTCTAAAGTAGCACCATCCAACAGCGACACCAGCAGGTAAAGTTACAACGGGAGTCCGTGTCTTCCTTGCCTCCCCTGAGCCCATTGAGTTTTAATAAACTCCTTTAAGTGTGGAGGGTTTGGTGTCATCTGAGAGGAGGCCATATGCCTCCATCATGCTATGATTGGCTTTGGTTGGATATGATTAGTTTATGCGATAAATTACGCCTCTTGTTCTCGTTTGTGTTCCGCGTCCGCCAATCAGTCTGAATGAATAAATGGTGTTAATGGGAAGAAGAATTAAAAAGTAAACGACTCACCCACTGAAATATCACCACATTGTCATGTCAAAATAAAACTTGAAAATATAAAACTTGTGAGGACTTCAGGCTTCATTTCAGAGCGACATTTGGGCCTCACAATGTAGGGTTTTCTTTCCAGGGGGAGAGAGAGACACACACACACTCTATAGGCATACATACAGTCAAACCCAAAATTATTCACACATTTTTTTTGTATTTTTGATATATTTTTACTAGTGGGTGCAGGACACTATAGTTCATTTATGTAAGTGAGGATAGCAAAATAAAGTAAACTGTGACATATTATACCCAAAAGTCTTCATACAGTGGACTACCAGTAACACTGATACAAAATTTGGGACCAAAAATGATTCAGATTATTTGATCTGACCATGTTTTGCTGAGTGTTATCTGACATAATTAAGATTAATGTTTTCTGACACAGTTTAACTCTGAGATCTTGTCATATTTTATTACCTTTTTTTTTAAACTATAGTGAATAAACTTTATTAACGTATGAAATGTTCAAGGTGTTTGAATAAATGTAGTCATTATATACAGCATATTGTATATATTCTCAATAAAAACTCAATATATTTATATTTTATGAACTATATATATATATATATATATAAACATTGTGTTTACCCATATGTATATATTTTAAGATTGGAAATCTATTTTCTTGCCCCTTGAAATACATCTTGTAATATATATGCATTTTAAGGTTTAAATGAAATATTTTCCTAATCTGAGTGCAAAATCATATTTTCTCAGAGAAGGAGAGATGATAAAATGGTCTTAATTAATGACTAGCATACCCTGTAAAACACAGTTGTGGATTCTAGTCTTCAGAGACTTTTTCAATTTGTATGGAAAATTTTCACCTCTGAATGAATGTACCATAGGTCCATTCACCCAGCCGCTGTGTCTTCTAATCATTTGGTACGCATTAATCATGTCTGTGTCTCCTGAGTCTTGCTCATCTCTAGTCATTCTGCTGTCTAGTGTCTCTTAGCACAGCACAGTACAGTATGTGCTTTGGGTTAAAGCAACAGCACCCAACTGGCCAGCCCAGCCCATCTCCAGTCATGCTAGCATGGCCCATTGAACACACTTTTGGGGTTTTGTTTTCCGCAGGGCAATTTTATTTCACTGTTCTATCACTCTTTTTCCCACAGAACATCTCGGTTTTCTTTTTATACCCCCTCCTTCTCTCTCATGCTGAGAAAGTTCTTGATGCTTCAGGCCTCTGAGAATTTGCTATGTGGACATGCTATCTGCTTTCCTCTGCCAGAAGCGAAAATGTGTTTTTCATGCTACTTTGTGCTCTCAGATAAACCACAATCCATAGTATAGCTAGACTTTATTCTTTTCCTTATAATTTCATAGACCGTGTACAGTTATGTGTAGTTATGACCCTAGTTTTAGGACACTATGTGCCTCGGGACTGCTTCAAAGTTTATTTATGTAAATATGTCTCTGTATTACAAGATAAAATGCAGAAGGCCAGTGATATTTTTTTTTTCTTTCACTTTTTTATTTTGACTAATATGTTTTCATATTGTCATGTCATATTCATCTTTTTTTTGCACCAAATGTAATTTACAGACTGACGTTTCTCTTTCACATTGAAGCACTTCCTCAGAGCTTGATTCATTTTTGCCAAAAATCATGTGACATCCAAAGCTTGGTTCACCTGAGAACCATGTGAATGCTTCAGTGTCTTGTTCAAAAGGAGTGAAACCCAGTGCGGTTTTTCTTCCTCTTATTCGTTTTATTTTGTTTTTAACAATAAATACTGAGCTCAGTGTTCATTTGATTATGAAATAATAGTCGAACTGGACTGGGTTATGGTTAAAAACAGAGAGATCACAGATTTTGTTTATGTATTTTAAATTAAATTTAAATTAAATTAAATTAAATTAAATTAAATTAAATTAAATTAAATTAAATTAAATTAAATTAAATTAAAAAAATTAAATAAATAAATAAATAAATAAAATAAAATAAAATGAAATAAAAAATGAAAAAAAGGAAGAAAAAAATCAAATCAAATAAAAAAATAAAAAAATAAAAAAAATAAAATAAAATGAAATAAAATAAAAATAAGCTGCAGGCCATTATGTAGACTGTGCGGAAAAGCTTTAAGGAACCTTTTTACGATACAGGGGAGAGGAAAGCCTGGGTGCTTCGCAAAGCTTTGTTTAACCTTCACTACTTTTTGAGACTCTTTCTGCAGGCTACATTGTTATGCCTGCAGTTGGCGGCAAGCGACTCTTTTTATGAAAGTCACTGAATCATCAAATCAGTTGATTTGTTCAAAACCGCTGATTCATTCAGGAATGAAACACTTGAGTGATTAATTGAATTGTTCACTCACCCCATTCTTTCAAACAATGATTCTTCCAGTAACACCGTTACTGTGTTGCTCTGAGACAAAAAATGGTTCTTGCTGTGGCTTTGTTTGGAAAATTCCTCTGCAGACAGAAACATTGTATTGACAGAGTAACTAGCAATAAAGTGCCTAAGTTACTTAAAGGGTTAGTTCACCCAAAAATGAAAATTCTGTCATTTATTACTCACCCTCATGCTGTTCCACACCCGTAAGACCTTTGTTCATCTTCAGAACCCAAATTAAGATATTTTTGTTGAAATCCGATGGCTCAGTGAGGCCTGCATAGGGAGCAATGACACTCTCTCAAGATCCATAAAGGTATTTATGATTCATTATGCTTCGAAGCGTCCTAAAGTAGTGTTTTGAAATCGGCCATCACTAAATAAGTCGTTATTTAGTTTTTTTTGGCGCACCAAAAATATTCTCGTCGCTTTATATTGATATTAATATTGAACCACTGTACTCACATGAACTGATTTAAATATGTTTTTAGTACATTAATGGGATTTCAACAAAAATATCTTAATTTGTGTTCTGAAGATTAACAAAGGTCTTATGGGTGTGGAACGGCATGAGGGTGAGTAATAAATTACAGAATTTTCATTTTTGGGTGAACTAACCCTTTAATAACTTATACTTATTTATTGAACTTCTTATTTATTGATGTAATGTGTAGTCAGTACGAACAAAGATGAAGAAGATAAAAATAGATAGTCTTTATTTATGATGCAAAATACTCAGAGGATCACAGTAACAACATATGAGAAATTCTAACTACATAAATCATAAATGAGGACCGACAAAGGACTGAAAGTAACGAGTATAAATACAAGGCGAACATAATGAAAGACAGGTGCAAATTATATGTAACCATAGAAAAAAACTAGGATATAATCCATAACCCAGAAAACCAAAACTAAACAGACCAGGGAAACAGGAACTACAGGAAACAAAACAATATCAAAATATAATTCCATAACCATGACAAGTGAAGCAGTCATGCTGTTTTCCCATGCTGATTTTCAGGAACAACAGCCCTCTTGCGCATTTGAAACTACTACACAAAATACTCACTGTATTTTACAGACTGTTATTGATAATGCGTTACATGCAGCCCGATGTTAGAGCAAAGGCATCTTCTAAGGTGACCAGATTTCTGAAATCGAAACCGGAGACATTTTCTAGTTCAGTGGTTAAAATATTGAAATCTCACTTGTTTTTATCTATGAATTAAAAAAAAAAAAAAGGGACAATTTTTAATTATTATTTTTTTTTTTAATTGTTGTGGGTTCCATATTAAAGCTGCAGTACGCAACTTTTTTTTGTTATAGATTTACAAAAATTATATAATGAGAATATACAACATGAATCCATTTTCCAAACCATGTTTTTGTCTTACCCTGAATCATTATGGTACACTTATAATAAGTGTTTATATACAGACTATTTCAGACCGGACTGGTAGGACCCGCCGCAGAGTATCACAGTAACTGCATGACTCGCCATAGACATACATGGAGAAAAGTAGCTCCGCGTGCAGTTCTGTTTATTAACCTCTAGAGGGCCACAAATCGTGGACAGCAGCTTTAAAGGTACCCTAGAATCAAAAATTGTATTTATATTGGCATAGTTAAATAACAAAAGTTCAAACCCCATTGCTTCCTCCTCCTTATATAAATCTCATTTGTTTAAAAGACTTCTGGAAAACACGCGTATCTCAACATAACACCGACGTAACAGTCGGGATCATTAATATGTATGACCTCAATATTTGCATATATGCCAGCCCATGTTCAAGGCATTAGACAAGGAAAGCCAGCATTAACGTCTGGATCTGTGCACAGACAAGGTAAGCCAGCAAGAACAACAGCGAAAAATGGCAGATGGAGCAACAATAACTGACATGATCCATGATAGCATGATATTTTTAGTGATATTTGTAAATTGTCTTTCTAAATGTTTCGTTAGCATGTTGCTAATGTACTGTTAAATGTGGTTAAAGTTACCATCGTTTATTACTGTATTCACGGAGACAAGAGAGCTGTCACTATTTTCATTTTTAAACACTTGCAGTCTGTATAATGCATAAACACAACTTCATTCTTTATAAATCTCTCCAACAGTGTAGCATTAGCCATTAGCCACGGAGCATAGCCTCAAACTCATACAGAATCAAAACGTAAACATCAAAATAAATACTTTACTCACATAATTCGAAGCATGCATACAGCATGCATGACAAACAACTTGTAAAGATCCATTTGAGGGTTATATTAGCTGTGTGAACTTTGTAAATGCGCTGTAATATAGTCGAGAGCTCGTGTGGCAGGGAGCACACCATTTAAAGGGGCGGCGCTGCCAAAATCAGTGTATAGTTAATGATGCCCCAAAATAGGCAGTTAAAAAAATTAATAAAAAAAAAAAATCTATGAGGTATTTTGAGCTGAAAGTGTTTCACATTACATCTTGTGAAAAAGCATTCTTGGGCACCTTTAAATAAGTTATATTTAACATTTTCTAATTGTATTTAATATTTGTTTTTATTTTCACAATCTGTAAATATACTTTATTACAGTAATTACAACTTGCACTGGCAAGCTGTAATTCTTTCTACATTTTTTTTTTTCCTTTTTACTTCTAAAAAGCAAATTGTTAATATCATGTGGTGTTAATTTTTCCTGTCATATTTTTGTCAACAGTATTTTAATTTTAATTATCATCATATCGACTTCATTTGACTTTGATTTTTATAACAAAACTTTACAAAACCCTTCATCATTAACTACAGAAGGCTGATGCAGTTTGTATCTTGCTCCAAGTGCAAAACTCAGTTCAGTGAAGTGTAGTTTAGCTGACCGAGTGTGTACGTGGGAGTTTTCATGCTCTGTTTTAATTGGAGAGCCACTCGCTAAGCACCTGATCCCTGCACTAAGTTATGCAAACGGCTTTCCACGAATCCATAATGCTGTCAGTCTTTGGTTTGAAATTTCTCTAAAGCTAAGGCTTGGTACAAGTCCAAATAATCGTTTAAATGTTGTCCGGCCTTTCAAAATTAGTTATTTACAAGCAGAAATTAGTTTTGTGATCTTTTTTTTTTTCTTTCCCACAATGGCTTATTTTGGAGATTTGCTGCCTGCTCTGTACCATCAAATCCAGTGTTTACTTAATGGTTGCCCATTCTGCTTTGTCATATCTGTCAGAATGATGAACAGTCCCGCACACGTATATGCTATAGGCATTACGTTGAGAAATATCAGTCACCCGCATATAAGTGCAATAGACTGTAATGAGCAAAGAGATGGCTGCTGAGCCAAATCTTTTTTTTTTTTTTTTGATAAATATAAAGCGTTTTATTGGACAGTAGAATGAATTCTGCCTTTTATTAGGCACAATTTTCATTTTGGCAAAAACATTTTTTTTCCAGAGAAATTTATTGGCAATAGTAGGAGATGCAGGGAAGACAAATGGCCTGGACAGTAAAGACAACATGTAATTTATGGGAACATTGCCTGGAACAAAATTATATGTCATGAATATGATGAAATATATTCCCTGAAATGGAGATTCATCTAAGATTGTGAATTTGCAGGCTACTGTAGTTCTTCTTGATAAAAGTGTCCTTTCAGGTCTGCATGACCTTTCTGTTCCATTAGGGGTTCTTGAGCTACAAATTTCTGACCACAAGTCCTTCATTCACAGTATGACAATTGAATGATTGCAGTGAATGATCTCCTTTTGTCATCCACTGGTTAGTTTTCAGAATGTTTCTATAGACACTTTGCTTTGATTTCCTTTTGAAACCAGGCTGTTATGCACGGGTTATCCTGAATTATGTATCAAATCCATTCTTTTAGAGAAAAGTGAGTATAAAAATAAGCATGTAATGACACAGAATAGATATTTTCTGTGTGCACTGGTGCATTTAAGTGCTTCAGGTCTCTGCTAATCTGTGTCACATAGGTCTCATACTAGATTAATACTCTTACCATGAATTTGTGTGTGTGTGTATGTGTATAGTATGTGTGTGTGTGTGTTTTTCTGTACCTACGGGCACTTTTGAGTCTCCCAATATAAAAAAAATCAACCTCTATGAATTTCAATTTTAATGAAATGCATATAAAAATGTTCACAAAATTGAATGTAGATGTTAAGATTTTAATCTGGAACATGTTTATTTTTTTATGGTTTTCATCTCTTCTTCTTACAAAATGTCCTTACTGCAACATTACAATTCTTTTTAATTTCTATAAAAATGTAACACATTTACACTTTCAAGATTTGTCCATTTTTGTAAATAGATATTAAAAAATAATTTAAAATTAGGGGACTTTATGAAATTCATTATGCTATGGAAAATTTTGATGCTAACCATAGATATCAATTTTTTTTAATACACGACAAAGATACAATAGTTTGCTTTTTATGCCAAATATTGTCATTTAATGTATATATGTCATCTCTAGAAGGCTTCAAATAATTTTTGCAAACAACAGTCTGATTAATAATTAAAATAAATAATTGCTGCGGTAATGACAGTATGACACATGCTAATAATGTAACCTTAACAATAGGTTACTGTAGAAAAAAACAGTAACAGACAAAAACAGAAGGTATTTTGTCAAAGAGGTATTGCAGGAAAGACTGGGTTAAACTAATTTTTATGAACTGATATTATAACAACAAACTAATTTGAGGCCTTCAGTATTTTGTTTTGTCCTCTGGTTTCTTTTGTTTATCCTTCACTGTCTTCTTTTCTGATTTGTCAGTTTATCTGCTCTCTTTTTTTAAATGTTCTTTTCCCTTAACTATTCATATCTGTCAGGGTCTTTTCTCATTAAGTCTCTGCATTTCTGTCATCTTATTAAATGAATTTGGTCTCATCGAGGGTTGCAAAAATGGCATGTTTATCTTTAGATTTTAGTGTAAACTTGAATTTACACTGTCTCTAATTTGTTGCTAATATTGCTTATAACTGTCAGCTAGCAAGGTCTGATACATCAGTTTTTACTTGTAGCACCACATATACATGTATTCAACAGTAATATAAATTCAACATTAAAAAAATACTTATGAAGAAAAGATTATCTTTATCTTAGTTTTCTGGATCTTATGAGTGACCTAATGGGGGTGGCCCAATTTGTAAGCCATGTGCTCACATGCTAATTTCTGTTTCCATTTTGAGAAATGGAAACAGAAACAGGCTTTGAACAAATGTCATATTAAGAGTCTTTTTTCATTGTTGCGGTGAGGACTCAAAAGTAGACATGTGCCAATGAAAAATACTTATAAAGCAATTATTAATGTTAATTTCTTAGTTAAAGTTTAATAACATTACTATAATCAAAAGTTGTTACTGTTATAAAATTAACAATGAACAGTTGTATTTTTTTTTTAACTAACATTAACAAAAATAATACCTTCTGTAACAAATGTAGATATTGCTCATTCTTAATCGTAATGCATTAACTAACGTTAAATAATGAGACCTTATCGTAAAGTGTTACCTGTTGTTCTTTATAATTCTTTTGCACATTAACTCTACATTTACTTTAGAATTATTATTTTTTTGTGTACTGCGTTATTGTATTTAAATGGGTTTTTTTGTATTACATTTAAATGAGTTATTTTTGTTATAAGAAAAAGAATTCTTAAACCTGTTATAGTATGACAACAATTTGTTTGCAACTTATTTCAATATCGTGATAATACCGTATGGTGATAAAAGCTTCAGAATTAGCTAATTTTACGTATATCAGCATTGAAACCAAAGGTGTGTGACATGAGCAAAAATGGTGTTTGGACCTATAAATGCGTCATAATTTTTCATTCATTATTTTTTTAAGTCAATGTGTGTAATGACACTGTGTTTATGAAGCTTTAGATGACAAATTTTAACATAAACCTTAAATTTCACTACTGGGACTTAAAAATATATAAAAATATATATATATAATGACATGCACCTGACTTTCTGGAAGGACCTCAGTGATTTCTCGGAACAGTCTTCAAACAATAACCCTGCATTAATCCTGTTTGTTTACCAATGCAGGTGCTTGAGTGCACGTGCTTAGCCTTGTTGATTAGTCCAAAAATAGCAAACCAGCAGTGTCCCCAAACTCCACTTCATTATTCTCCACTGATCGTGTTGTCATGTGGGAGATGGTTGTCACGGTGGCGTGAAGGTAAACAAGTTAAACTGACAGAAAATCAAAGCATCCTTGAGTTTCTCAACCATGTGTCTAAATAAGATAGAGCTTTGCTCATGAATAACTCTTGAGAGCCTTTGAAAATACAATCAGACCCTAAACTAATTCTTTTATTTTTTTGAATTACAAACTCATTCTATTTTAATCACTATTTTATTTCAAAACACTGACTTAAATTACTTGTGTATAGCATTTTCAGTGTAAGAAAATATATGATTAATTAAATATTTTAAATGTTATTTACAAAAGTGCTCAGTTCAAATTGACTAGTAAGTGCATTGTCTGAAAGACTAGTGAGTTGAATAAAAGGTCTTAAGCATAGGGTGTCCATGTTCATGGAGGTTTGAAATTGTGATTTTCAAGACCTAGAGAAGTCATAAAATTTAAAAGTTTTAGTAGTCTTCTGGAACAAAGGCACTTACTACAGTATAACAACTCTTTCTCTTCTGCATTTTACTTCTGCTTGTTTACTAGTCTATCTCTTGAAATTCGAAACCTGACGTTGTGTATGCAAATTGCTGGTGATGTTCCTCATTTGTAAATCACTTTGGATTAAAGCCTCTTAATCAATGAAAGTGTAGTTAACTACATTTTTTTCTGTCTAGTTAAATAATTAATTGGCTACAAATACTTTTTAGTGTTAATGTTTTCAGTGCTTTTGCATTCTTTGGCATTGCCCCCTCAGACCTGATTTGTGCCCCTTCAGTTTCAATTTGTGGGGACAAAAATTCCTCCACCACCAAAACGCAATTGATATTAAGCCTTTGACGGGTACAATCACACCGGTGTGATTAGAACGTTAAGTACTTCACTGCTAAACGTGCTTTCATGCTGACGTTGAGCCAGAGACGAATGCGCTCAGCACTTTTCATATTTCACAACTATTCAGTGTTTTCAGCCACATAATGTTTCAGACATTTAAATATACACTTAAATGAAGTACTAGGCTATATATAAAAATATATAAAAAAGACATTTATAGTTTGTTAAATTAAAATATCATACACTGATGTCTATGGAAGCTGCAATAATCCTTTACATTATAATTTGACAGTGTTTAATTCATATCAGATGCTGTGTATGAAATAATAAAGTTTTGTCTATTCTTCTCCCAGTTCACCGGCCATTTACTTTTATGTATTTCGGGGAAAAATGGATGAATTTACATGATGTAAATCCAATAGAACCTCTGAATTGAGTGCAAATTCAGTGAAATGAGTGCAAACTCATTGGGTCTCATTCATGAAACACGAGCAGAATGAATTTTTGTGTAAATCGTGTGTAAAGTGGTTCTGGTGTAAATTTTCAGATTCATTAAAATGTTCGTATTTTCCAAATGTTAGTTGGTACGAAAGAAATCTACACCTGCTCACAGTCACGCGTAAATAATGCGTTTAACATCCGAACGTTTTGCTCATTAATAAGGTTGCATTTTAATTCACCTTAATAAGGTACATATTTACACAGCATTTTGAAAAAATATTATATATAGTAATCACATACGTTTTTTCTTTTTACTTTTGTTGTGAGAGCCAGTAATAGCGTCTGCAAATGGAGCACTTTAATCAAATAATTAATTGATTTCAATAAGGCTGGGCAAACTAATGGCCCCCTTAATTGTTATGGAAATTGTTTCCTATAAAATGGCCAAAATCCTTCATTTGGTGTCATAATAAGATGCCCATATATAGTTGTCAGTCGGATTTAATGGGCGGGATTTATGGTAAATGAGAATGAGCGTGCACGCGCGTCCCATTTACGACTGATTGGAATTCATTTCTGACGTTTACGAAGTATTTGTGAATCAGGAGAAGAGTTTTCGGGAAGGTCTCTTTACGTGCAAATCGCTCACATATTTACTTGTATATTTACGAATGTTTCATGAATGAGACCCATTGCTCGTTAAATGAAAGTGATGTGACATATAGCCAAGTATGGTAACCCATACTTTAATTTGGTAACCCAAATTAAAGGAACACTTTTTAATCAGAGAATAGCATCAAGTCAGTTATACTCCTGGGATATTGATCTGCTCAGTTAAGTAGCAGAGGGGGTTGTTAATCAGTTTCAGCTGCTTTGGCGTTAATGAAATTAACAATAGGTGCACTAGATGGGCAACAATGAGACGACCCCCAAAACAGGAATGGTTTTATAGGTGGAGGCCACTGACATTTTTTTTTTCCCAACTCATCTTTTCTGACCATTTTTCACTGGTTTTGCATTTGACTAGGGTCAGTGTCACTACTGGTAGCATGAGGCGATACCTGGACCCTACAGAGGTTGCACAGGCAGTCCAGCTCCTCCAGGATGGCACATCAATACGTGCCATTGCCAGGTTTGCTGTGTCTCCCAGCACAGTCTCAAGAGCATGGAGGTGATTCCAGGAGACAGGCAGTTACTCTAGGAGAGCTGGACAGGGCCGTAGAAGGTCCTTAACCCATCAGCAGGACTGGTATCTGCTCCTTTGTGCAAGGAGGAACAGGATGAGCACTGCCAGAGCCCTACAAAATGACCTCCAGCAGGCCACTGGTGTGAATGTATCTGACCAAACAATCAGAAACAGACTTCATGAGGGTGGCCTGAGGGCCTGACGTCCTCTTGTGGGCCCTGTGCTCACTGCCCGGCACCGTGGAGCTCGATTGGCATTTGCCATTGGACACCAGAATTGGCAGGTCCACCACTGGCGCCTTGTGCTTTTCACAGATGAGAGCAGGTTCACCCTGAGCACGTGACCGATGTGAAAGGGTCTGGAGAAGTCGCGGAGAACGTTATGCTGCCTGTAACATCGTTCAGCATGACCGGATTGTCAGTAATGGTCTGGTGAGGCATATGCACGGAGGGACGCACAGACCTCGACAAGCTAGACGATGTTACCCTGACTGCCACGCTTGCCTGACCTTAATCCAATAGAACACGTCTGGGACATTATGTTTTGGTCCATCCAATGCCACCAGGTTGCACCTCAGACTGTCCAGGAGCTCAGTGATGCCCTGGTCCAGATCTGGGAGGAAATACCCCAAGACATCATCCGTCGTGTCATTAGGAACATTCCCCGAGGTTGTCAGGCATGCATACAAGTACGTGGGGGCCATACAAACTACTGATTACCATTTTGAGTTACTGCAATGAAATTTCAGCAAAATGGACTTGCCTGCTACATAGTTTTTTCACTTCGATTTTCAGTCTTTGAATTCAGTCCTCTGTAGGTTGCTAATTTTCATTTCCATCAAAAGATGTGGCATCTTTTCGTTCCTAACATATTACCCCGTCCATATCAGTATAACCAGCATGATATTTTTGCCCATTGAGATCTGATGTGTTTTCAGAGTGTTCCTTTAATTTTTTTGAGCAGTGTATATTGTATGATGGAGAAGGCTCTGAGGCACAAACATTGTGGTTAATCAAGAAAACAAGCGATTCAAACAAAAAGACTAACCTTGTTGGGCTATATAACAATAGTTTCTCTTGATTTAAACATTGTTGGACTTGTTTGGGATAATGCAAGTACACAAGACAACAAAATATTTAACATTGTTCTAGTGGTTTTTGGATATTTTAATCTAAAAATCTTACATATTGTGCCTTTTAAACAATGATTTGACCATTATGACCCAACTACAACATTAAAATTTTTCTAACAATTTTTTTCAGACATTGAATGCCTGTGGGTCATTATTATACATTCTGTCAAAGTTTAGACATGCTTTCATGCAATTAATTTCTTTTGGAGAAATAGCTTAATTTGTTTCCACCATCCCAGTGCTCTGCAGAGTGCTTGATATGGTTCACGGAGACGCCTTCACTTCCTCCTCGGCTACTGAACTCTTTAGCTCCTTCAAAGTGATTGTTGGCCTCTCTGTGGCATCTCTCACAAATCTCCTACTTGTTCAGTTGGAGGGCTTTGACAGATGACCTTTTCTAGACAGTTTCTGGGTGGTTTGCTGCATCTTCCATCTGATAATTGACAATTCAACCAACAGTGTCCACTGAAACTGACGAAATCCTGTATGTTTCCCACCCCCAGGTTATTCATGTGTGGTATATGCATCTCTAAAAAAAACCTGAGGTGGCGTGTTTGTTTGTTGGATTATTCCCTTTTTATATTTTATTGTGGCATATAGATCATCCAGCTTGACAGGTCTGTGCATAGCGTAGTGTTTCCTGGTCTGTATTTGTCCCTGGGCAGATTTATGGATTGCACAGCTTTTGTATGAGAGCCCCATAATAGAAGCAGTGGATAAAAGAAATGATTCCATAGGCAAGCGACCGTGCATGATTAAAAAAATGAAATCCCCCATTAGAGAAATGGGATGAGAGTATGGTAGTTATCCGGCTTACAGTCTCAGACGGCACACCCACAGACTATTCAGACTGTCTGATGCATCTTGCATTTAAAAATACCGAACTGCCTGGAATAGTCTGATTGGCTGACTTCTATTCAGTTTCAGGGTGCACAAAGGAAATGGAAACAGAGTGATTTTTTACAAGTTCCCAGACTGCTACAGTGAATGCTTCTGAGAAAGAGCTAGTGACTGGAAAGTGTGAGAGGTTTGTGGCATTCAATCTTTGGACTCACAAGCAAAAATGTGCATTTTAGCTGTCCTTGGCGCATTCATTAAGGGAAATAACACTATCCATTTCACGTGCAAATTGTTGAATCGGTTGATTACAGTTCAACGTGATTCTCTCGGAATAATTCTAGATTTAATAATTCTTTCACAAATCAAGCTGATATTACGTTCAACGTACTGACTTTGATCCAGTTTTAGTGGTTAACAGCCCACTGGAGTGATAAATTATCAGTGAAATATAATTTAAATTTTGGTCTCCCCATCATTATATTGCTTTGAGTCATTAGTACTACTTTTATGGTGTTTTTGCATTCTTTTTGAAGCTTGAAAGCTCCAGTGCCCACTGTAATTACATTAAAAACATGTAGTATAATATCAAAAAAAATTCTCATTTTGTGATCTTTGCAAGAAAGAACGTCAAAAAGGTGTGTAAATAATTAGATTATTATTTTTTTTTTTTTTGGTGAGTTTTACCTTTAAGAAAACATTAGGGCTTTTCACACTGCGCTTAACCCCGGGATATCAGTCATATCAGTTTAAACACCACTTTTATCCCCGGGTAAAGGAGCGGTTCACTCTTGTAATTTAGATGTGGGGTTAGCACTGCTTTTGCAGTGTTAACCCTGCATTACGGTGCCAAACCTGTGCAGTGTGAATGTGACAACTAGATGCTTAGCAACCGACAACCAATCGCATGCCTTATTTTCACGTGCTTTTTGCAGACATAATATGTGTAATATGAGGTCGCGCAATACTAGAGCCTTTATGTAAATAGGTCACATGCTGCTTTGTCCGTAACTGGTTTAGGAATGTGCAATGTGAAACGGCAGCTTATGAAAATACCCAGGATTAACTGTTAACCCTGGGTTTATTATGAGCAGTGTGAAACATGAATAAAGATAACTCAGGATTCCGTTTACCCAGGTTTAGAATGACCCAGAGTTAACTATTTCAAGTGTGAAAAGCCCTATGTGGAACGTCTGCAAGATGTACAAACTTTTAGGGTCAGTAAGATTTTTTTTTTTTTTTTTTTTGACAGAAATTTTTGCTTTTTATTTAGCATGGATGCATTAAATTAAATAAAAGTTGCATTAAAGGCATTTGTTACAAAAGATTTCTCTTTCATATAATGCTGTTCTTTCTATTAATCAAAGACCCCCCCCCCCCCCCCCCAAAAAAAACTGTTTTTTGAACATCAAATCAGCATATTAGAATGATTTCTGGAGGATCATGTGACACTGAAGACTAAAGTAGTGGCTGCTGAAAATTCTTTGCCATCACAGACACAATATTACTGTTTTTATTGTATTTTTGATAACAAAAAACAAACGTAGCTCTGGAGCACAAGAGACTTATTATAGTATTATAAACCATTACTGATCTTACCAAACTAAAGATTTGGTACCGAAACTTGAAAATGAATGAAAATGAAAAGCTTCTAACCTTAATATTTAATAATTGTAGATTTTAATGCTTGCATATGGATGTTTTTAGTATCCGAATAATCCCCGCTGCCGCTGCTTCACTTTAAGATGAGAAAACTTGACCTACATATTGTTTCAACATTATTTTGCAGCTATTTTGGTAATGTACTAGTATATGTGCAGAGCTCAGGCAGGCAGTTAGACCTGCCTCAAACCTGACATTTTAACTAATGTTCTTCACAAAAGGTTAGCGTGACCTACATGCTCCATGTGGAGTTTTCTCTCTCCCCTCCTCTTTCTCCTTGCACCTGAATGAAATGATGCCTTAAGTGTTAGAACGCACAAAAAAAAGAAGTGTTAATTATTCAGGATTTAAATTAAGCGACTGACTTTAAAGAAGATAGTAACTTGATGCTGATAGCAACAGCGTCATTCAACAGTTTAATTAGGCCTATAGAGGGAACATATGAAGTGTGTTAAAGAACTTTCTGTTCCTGATACGAAACGGGGATGTGGCGGCTCTGATAACCCAAATGTTTGTGAGTCATCAGCACCTGCTGAATGTCACCTGAATTCTATTTCCTCCTGCAGCTCTCAGATCTGTTGGCTGCAGTAACAGGGAAAGCGGCATGGGTGCTCTGCTGGACCGAATGTGTGCAAGAGAAATAAGTAAATAGAGTGTTATGCTAATGCTGTAAGCCAAGAATGTCTCTCTCTGCCCCTCCTGCACTATGCTGGACACTGGTTCTTGCTGGCAGTGTTATCATCCATGCAGATCTTTGAAAGGCTAGGCTTTGGATTAGCCCTATGCTGACACAGCTTGACCTTGTTGGGTTGTGTGTGTGCATCTCTTTGATATGTGAAAGTGTGCGGCTCTGTGTGTGTGTGTGTGTGTGTGCCAGCGGTGCTTTCATCTAGAAAGTAATGAAGGCAGTGCCTGCTCAAAAAATAAATAAATAAATAAATAAATAAATAAAAATCAGTATAATACATATTAATAATGCCCCAAAAATTTATAAATTCATAAATTATTATTAGCTGAACAACAGTTATGTAGTAGTAACAAATAAAGGTTAAAAGAAATGACACAACAAATATGTTTCAAAAGTTTGGTTGGTTGGACATTTACTATTATGTTTGCTTATTAATACTGTAAAGTAAACAGTTTTCCAAGCCTTTAACCTGGAATTTACATTACACTAAAGCCCAGAGAGGAGACCTTGCCTCCTCATTTCACAAGTCGACCACACGCCACTGGTTTGTGTGTCACTTTGCCGTATGTCATTAACTCCATATTACATTTCTGGACTTGGGTGGAAGCCCATGGATATTTTATTAAAGAGCGTCCGTGCATGGGAAATGAGCCGCCGCTATACTGTGATTACTTGCTACTGGGGCAGCGATGTGTTTCACTTTCGGAATGCCCCAGATAGTGTAATCTATGATTAACCAGGAAGAAGTTTCACTTTCCTATGAGCAATTGTTGTCACTGAGCAAATGAATAAATTAAATGATGTCTACACCCAAGACGCATCAACCTAAAGTGGGATTGCAGACAGTGGGAGTGGAATCTAACCCAAGGCACAACATTAAACCTTTACACATACTTGTTTTACTGGCAAAGTAAAACCGATGGTTTAAAGCTATAAAGGGCTAGTTCACCCAAGAATGAAAATTCTATATATATATATATATAGTGAAATATTATTACAATTTAAAATAACTGTACTATTTAAATATATTTGACAAAGTAATTTATTCCTGTGATGCAAAGCTGAATTTTCAGCATCGTTACTCCAGTCTTCAGTGTCACATGATCCTTCAGAAATCATTCTAATATGCTGATTTGCTGCTCAATAAACATTTATGATTATTTTCAATGTTGAAAACAGTTTTCCTTTTTTTTCAGGATTCCTTGATGAATAGAAAGTTCAAAAGAACAGCATTTATCTGAAATACAAAGCTTCTGTAGCATTATACACTACCATTCAAAAGTTTGGGGTTTTATTTTTTTTATTTTATTTTATTTTTTTTTTTAAAGAAATTAAAGGAATTAATACTTTTATTCAGCAAGGATGCATTAAATCAATCAAAAGTGGCAGTAAAGACATTTATAATGTTATAAAAGATTAGATATCAGATAAACACTGTTCTTTTGAACTTTCTATTCTGAAAATCCTGAAAAAAAATATTGTACACAAATATTTTGTACAATTGTACACATTAAATGTTTCTTGAGCAGCAGATCAGCATATTAGAATGATTTCTGAAGGATCATGTGACACTGAAGACTGGAGTAACGATGCTGAAAATTCAGCTTTGCCATCACAGGAATAAATTACTTTGTGAAATATATTCAAATAGAAAACAGTTATTTTAAATTGTAATAATAATTCACAATATTACTGATTTTACTGTATTTTTAATTAAATAAATGTAGCCTTGGTGAGCAGACGAAACTTCTTTTAAAAACATTAAAAATCTTAGTGGTTCCAAACTTTTGGACTGTACTTATATAATATATATATATAAATATATATATATATATAATATATATAATAAATATATATATAAATATATATATATATATATATATATATTTTATACGTAATCAAAGCGTGCAGATATACAGGCATATCGCATAGGTACAAGTGTGATATTGCATTTATACAGTTATATGAACAGTTCGACAGCACAAGTGCGTAAAATAAATAAGAAATAACAACAGAGTGTCTTTAAAACCCTCTTTCATGCAGAACTACTTCCTTCCGCCATGGATTCAAATCTCAAGTTAACAGTTTGACCCAGCCTCTGTTACTAATTCTAAAACATCACTTTAGAACTAGTAATGGAGGAATGTTGAGTCCCTCCATTGAAACTCATTGTATGTTGTACAGTATAATTGAGAGAGAGAGAGAGAGAGATCACCTGAGCGAGCATTACCTTTGTCTGATATAACATTCATTCTTCAGGTCAATGTCCATAATTTTATGTCCATTATAAAAATCTTTTTGAATGTCCACTGAGGAAAGCAATCTTTGTATTTGTTCTTTTTACAGTTAAGGGAATTTTCACAGCGCTAAAACAATGTCCTTTATATTGAAAGGGATTTTCATAAATAAAAGTCTCTTGCGACTGACTCATTCACTCGTAGTGTTTGCTGTTAACTAATGTCGTATTAATGTAACTTTCACTCGATCCCTATTACGCACTAATGGACTCTTTCTCAATATCAAATACAGCATATTATTTATATAAAATAATATTTATTGAACAACATTTAAATGACCAACAATAGCCATTATAAATGACAATAGGAAATAAACAATTGTACAGTTCAATCAAAAGCAGTGCTCTACAGGATGAATGTTAAATAGCCTTAATATTAAATTATTAAACTTAATGTAGACCAATTTGATTTGCTCAGGAACAAGTAATAGATTAATAAGACCAAAATTAATTTTATCTCATGTTTAGCTACTATAAGAGACAGCGGCAAATCCCAGAAGCACTGGATGAGATCAAGCTGTTCTCAGCGGGTACACGAGTACTGAATGGCCGCTGACAGCCTGCATCTCTGAAAATGTCTAAATAAATTGTAAAATAGGCGCTATGATTAAATACGTCACATATTTCAGGTCTAAACAACTACATTCTCCTCTAAAAAAAAAACTCTTAATTTGTGATACAACAAGTGTAGTATTTGTAAAAAAATACAGTGGATTTGCTCAGCCGCCATAACTAAAACAACCTAAAATTAAAATGGACAATCAAAATATAGAAATGAAAGCTAATTAAAATATGTATAAATACTATATATAGTATATAAGCAATATTAGGCTTATCCCATACAAGTATTAATGTAAAGCCCTGATATCTCAGATGTTGCCAAATGTTGAGTGTAAAAGTCAAATAAAAGCTTTATCCGAATGCAAACTGAAGTCTGGATGTGATTGCAATAACGATGGCCTTAGCAACCGCTCGTCCAGATAACAAATCAAATCATAGCATCCTCTACCGCTCTGTCCCAAAACAGCTTGGCAATCATGTCAAAAGGAGCTCTTTTTGTTTGGAAAATGTTACTAGCAGTGTCACGATATTCCCAAACAACATCAGTACTCATCAGTCTTGCAGCTTCATTCTTCACGGTTTCTCAAAATCAGCAGAAATTGCTTTGTGTGTGTGTGTGTGGCAATTCTCTTGTAGCTTTAATGTGTATTAATGTGCCTTTGCAGATAGCCTGTATTTACACAGGATTCATTTACAGTTTACATTTACGGTTATTAACATAATGTCTGTGGTTTATGTACTTATGCTGATGGGATTAAGATCTTTGTAGTAATTAATAAAGTGGGAGTTTCTGTTGTCTGTTTGTGGATGTTACAGAAAGTCATTTGTGCAGCGTGAAACCCATTGAAATGGACAAAACATACAGTATATACACTACTGTTCAAAAGTTTGGTATTTTTTTTAAAGAAAGTAATACATTTATTCAGCAAGGACACATTGAATTGATCAAAAGTGACAGTAAAGACATTTATAATGTTACCAAAAAAATTATATTTCAAATAAAGGCTTTTTTTTTTTTTTTTACTTTCAATTAATCACGGTTTCCATAAAATATTAAGCAGCTATTAAACTGTTTTCAACACCGATAATAATGATTAAAAAAATGTTTCTTCTGCACCAAATAAGCATATCAGAATGATTTCTGAAGGATCATGTGACTGGAGTAATTTTTATCAAATAAATACAGCCTTGTATATATGTACAATATTTTGCAGATCCCAAACTTTTAACTGGTAGTGTAGAATAATCAAAAAGCCCTCAAAAGTAGTGTACCAAGCATAAAAAGATACTACTGTCACTGTAAATGATTTTTCCTCATCTAGACAAATCTAATGACAACCTAAGGGAATTTTCTACAAATGTTTTGCATTGAAAACTGATTATTATAATTTGTTTTTAAGTCACACGACAGTGTACTGTGTATTTAATCCGTGTATTCAGTCTATTCAGATCGGTCTGAGCTTACAGTTCAGAAATATCTGAGAAAGCAAGTTATGGTGGTGTTGATTCTCTCTGCCTCTTGCCCTCACTGGGCGTAAAGTGAGTATGATAGGAGTGTCTTATAAGTAATCAGATAACTTTCTCCACTAGCAGCTGGTGGTTTGTGGATCACAGCAGACACTGATTTTATTCGAGGTGAAACGTCAGACAGTGGAGCCTCCAAGGTGGCTCACATCATCTTGCTGGCACATGAAAAGGTCAGCCGTCTCTCTGACTGAGCTGCATTGTCTTTTGATCAGCCAATGTCATAAACGCAAACATTCCTGCATGCTTACAGGGTTATGGTAGCATTGATTTTCTTTGGGGCTCATATCTGAATTCTCTGTCTTTAGGTGAACTCCTTGATTCAGATTCAGTCACTTGTTTTGTTTCTGATTGAATCTATGGTTTTGAGTGATTCAGTTGAATGAATGATTAAATTATTCACTCACTAAAGGGTTAGTTCACCCAAAAATTGAAATAATGTAGGGCTGGGCGATGTATCGAATGCTTTTGTCACGCGCATTTCTTCAGTAAAGCCGGTTCCCTGATTACCGCTAAATCGCCATCACCTGCTTTCAAATGAAGCGGCATTTAATAGACAGAGCCGTAGTTCACTGATAAGACACGCAATATCACACTCAATATCGACGGCGATACATATCGATATTGAACGCGATGTTGCGTGTCTTATCAGTGAACTACGGTTCTGTTTATTAAATGCCGCTTCATTTGAAAGCAGGTGATGGCGATTTAGCGGTAATCAGGGAACCGGCTTTACTGAAGAAATGCGCGTGACAAAAGCATTCGATACATCGCCCAGCCCTAAAATAATGTCATTTATTACTCACCCTCATGTCGTTCTACAGCCGTAAGACCTTTGTTCATCTTCAGAACACAAATTAAGATATTGTTGATGAAATCTGATCGCTCAGTGAGGCCTCTATTGAGAGCAATTGCCATTGAAACTCTCAAGATCCATAAAGGTACTAAAAACATATTTAAAACCATTCATATGAGTTCAGTGGTTATATCTTAAAGGTGCCATTGAACGTTTTTTTACAAGATGTAATATAAGTCTAAGGTGTCCCCTGAATGTGTCTGTGAAGTTGCAACTCAAAATATCCCATAGATTTTTTTTTTTTAAGGTCCCAATATACTTCAAATGAAATCAAAGAACGAACTGATGTGACATAATTTCGAACAAAATCAGGCCGAAACAAAGCCTGAGTTAATTTTGCAAGACTAAAACAGCTTGCCAGAGCGAACTTTCTGGAAAAAATTGGTCCGTGGTCATTACGTAAGATACGTGCACTGAGGCTCCGCCTTCTTTCACTCGGAAAATCTTTTCCAGTTAATTTTTCCTCTCAAGTCGGTAGAAGAAAACATGAACACTGGAGAGCTGCTTTATAGTTTTACCCCTAAACGAAGAACGAAAAAAGAAATTCACTTGGAAGTACAGTATATCGGCCCCTTTAGAGGTTTTTGCAAATTGTTGAATACCAATGAATTGACTAAAGTGACATTTTTGAAAATAAGCCATTTCAATAACTGACTAATAACCTTTTCACTGCCATTAAAGTGAAATTACTGAACCTAAACGTAGGAGCCTGATAAAAATGCTCATTTATAAGAAAACATGTCAGATGGACTAAGAGGTTTTTGCATCTGAACTCTTCATTTATTATATAAGTAAATAGTTTTAGTATAATTAGTAAAAAGTAAATAGATGGTAAAAAGGTGTTTTTTTAGTGTTTTTTTTGTTGTTGTTGTTGTTTGTTTGTTTTTGCTTCTATCTTTATTTACATGGAATTTTAGGAAAACCTTGAGGACAAAGGCTTAACTTCATGTCTCCTGAGTAATCTTTCCTCTGGGTTGATCTGTATCAAGAGTTAAACCATGTAACTAAAGCTAATACATTTTATCATGTACTTCCCTTTCTTTTAGTTTCACAACAATATGAAAAGTCAAACAAACTACTCAGAACAGGAACTTCTAAAGCAATGAACTGAAGGTTTCCCATGCTTGGCTTACAAAGTCTGAGCAGAGACAGTGTTTCTTGTGTTTCCCAGACCTGAACTAGTTCTAGATTTTGTTCTCTCATTCTCAAAGTCATTTGAGATTAAAAAAAAAAAAAAAAAATCAGTTGTAGATTGTAACACAGTTCGTATATAAGGGAAGAAGGAGGCGGGAACCGGCGAACATTCAACATAGCTTTAATTGAAAAATAAACAAATACAAAACGAAAGTAATGCCACACAAACATAATAAAACATAAAATAAAGTCCAGGCCTGGTCCTCCCTCGTCCTTCACGGTCGTCGCTCCTCCTTTTATGCCTCCGGAGCTCCTCCGTGAGAGACTCGAGGCCGGCGCGCCTCGCAGGTGATGCTCATTATCACTCGCGTCACCGGCCTCGCGCCGTTCCCTCACTCCGCCCTGGTCGCCACATACCCCCATCGCCCCTCGCAGGCTGGGGGGTACTCCCTAACTGCGCTCTACTCCCCCCGGGGCCTGTCTCGGCGGCCGCAGTGGGGTAAGGACAGACGAGACGAGAGAAAGGAGACGGAAGCAAGGGGAGCGACAGGGGAGAGAGGAAAAAAAAAAAATCTGGGTCCGGTTCCCAGACACACTGCCGCTCGGCCCCACTGACTTTTGTGGTCTTAAAGAAACGGTTCTGCGTTTAAATAAACGCAATTCTTGTCAACAAAATAAGTAGACAGAAACAGCAGTTGTGAGCGGGGTGGCCAAAGGGGTGGCCAAGCTTAGGCCAAGGGTGGCCACGGCCACCCCTGGCCACCCCCTGGCTCCGCCCCTGCCCCTGCCCCTGCCCCTGCCCCTGCCCCTGCCCCTGCCCCTGCCCCTGCCCCTGCCCCTGCCCCTGCTCCTCCCCTTCATGGCGGACAGCAGCAGGCTCTGGCCCACGGCGGATGGCGGCGACTCCTCCGCTCCCTCCTGGACGGCAGCCAACCCTACCTCGTCCCAGGAGCACGGCATCCGGGTCTCCGTCCCACCTTTCACTAGGCTCCAGCACCACCGCCTCGGGCAGCCTCTTGCGGTCTTCCCACTCCCGCGCTGCCCGAACTCCGCAGCACCGCGATCCCCCTCAGCAACGAGGGCTCTCCGACAGCATGTCCCTGCTTCCTCCCGGGTTTCGGCACCAATGTAACACAGTTCATATATACGGGAAGGAGGAGGCGGGAACCGGTGAACGTTCAACAAAACTTTAATTCAAAATAAACAAAGAACAAAACGAAAGTAATGCCGGCAGACCCTCGCGGACGTCTGCCGGCCACACAAACATAATAAAACATAAAATAATATCCAGACCTGGTCCTCTCTCATCCTTCACGGTCGCCGCTCCTCCTTTTATGCCTCCGGAGTTCCTCCGTGAGAGACTCGAGCTCGGCGCG
Source organism: Chanodichthys erythropterus (assembly GCF_024489055.1). Classification (NCBI taxonomy): domain Eukaryota; kingdom Metazoa; phylum Chordata; class Actinopteri; order Cypriniformes; family Xenocyprididae; genus Chanodichthys; species Chanodichthys erythropterus. The sequence continues at coordinate 4,179,513 of NC_090243.1, forward strand.
CCTCGCAAGTGATGCTCATTATCACTCGCGTCACCGGCCTCGCGCCATTCCCTCACGGTTCTCGCCCGCCCTGGTCGCCACATAGTAGATACTTTGTTTTCTCAAATTACAGTTAGTTAAGGCTGCAAGTAAGACTGGTACCAATATTTCTTCATCCAAACAGCATTCAGTAGAACTGACTGACATTCTTTTCCTAAAAAGCTGCTGATTTTCTGCTACGATCTAAATAGGCGCCCACTGATTTTTTTAAAAGGTTGACATGGGTAAGTAAATGCAACTTGAGTGTGTAATAGCTTTATATAAATGCTAATTCTGACCATGGCATTTAGTTCTTTTCACTGTATTATCCCCAAATAAACACACTACTCTTGGCCAATTTTCACTTTACTGCAACCATGGCCAAAGTCATCAAGCCTAACTATGACTGACATAAATGAATTTGCAATCAGCCTCCCTCTCCATCACTTAGTGCAGCTCAATCGACGGCAGGAGTTGCGGGTGGACAGTATCTTGCCGAGCTCTCTGATTGCACACTGAAATTTCAAAAGCTGATTAATGAAGAAACCTTCCGTCTCTGGATTGGATTGTTTAATTATGAATCAGAACACTGTGTACTCTTCAAACCGTCAAAATTATATGTACACGCACACAAGGACTCTTCAGTGAAAACAAAGCCAGGTAAATTTAGCCACTTCATTAAGAACCAACTGTAAACAGTGTATATAAAAAAAATTATGCAGAGTTTGATAATAATTGATGCATGCACTGTAATGTTTAATAGAGCACTTAATTCCCTGTAGATTTTTGTGCAGGATTCTCCAAGGAAAACCACCACTTAAATTACTAGCAGGTAGAAACAAGCGGCTTAATTCTTGCAACAGGGCAGCGTTTATCCCCAAAACTTTAAAATTAACAAAATATGCATTTTCATATGATACAGTTGTAAGAAATAGTATGTGAACCACTTGCAGAATCTGTGAAAATGTGAACAATTTTAACAAAATAAGAGAGATCATACAAAATGCATGTTATTTTTTGTTTAGTACTGTCCTGAGTAAGATATTTTACACAAGAAAAAAAAAGCTGAATTTATTCAAATGGCCCTATTCAAAAGTATGTGAACCATTTTTTCTTAATACTGTCTGTGGTTACCTAGATGATCTATGAATGTTTTTTTTTTTTTTTTTTTGTGATGGTTGTTCATGAGGCTCTTGTTTATTCTGAGCAGTTAAACTGAACTCTGTTCTTCAGAAAAATCCTCCAGGTCCAGATTCTTCAGTTTTTAAGCATTTTTTGCATATTTGAACCCTTTACAGCAGCGACTGTATGATTTTCAGATCCATTTTATCACACCAAGGACAACTGAGGGACTATTAAACTATTAAAAAAGGTTCAAACATTCACTGATGCTCCAGAAGGAAACACGATGCATTAAGAGTTGGGGGGTGAAAACTTTTGAATTTGAATATCAAGGTAAACTGTACTTATTTTTTCTTCCGGGAAACACGCAAGTATCTTCTGTTGCTTCCAGAGGGCAGTACTAAATGAAAAGCAATGATATTTCGATAAAATAAGAAAAATTTAGACCTCTTCATCCTGTTCAAAAGGTTTTCACCCCCCAACTCTTAATGCATTTCCTACGGCTAAACTGCTGAAATCACGTGACTTTGGCGCTCCGATCCACTGATTCAATTTGTAAAGCTCTGAAACCAGCCCATCACTATTTATTGTTGAAAAGTCATTATTATTTTGTTTTTTGGTGCACAAGTATTCTTGTTGCTTTCTAATATTAAAGGTGCCATCGAATTGAAAATTGAATTTACCTCAGCATAGTTGAATAACAAGAGTTCAGTACATGGAAATGACATACAGTGAGTCTCAAACTCCATTGTTTCCTCCTTCTTATATAAATCTCATTTGTTTAAAAGACCTCAGAAGAACGGGCGAATCTCAACATAACACCAACTCTTACGTAACAGTCAGGGTGTACGCCCCCAATATTTGGATATACCAGCTCATGATCGAGGCATTACACAAGGGCAGCCAGTATTAGCGTCTGGATGTGCACAGCTGAATCATCAGACTAGGTAAGCAAGCAAGGACAATAGCGAAAAATGGCAGATGGAGCAATAATAACTGACATGATCAATGATATCATGATATTTTTAGTGATATTTGTAAATTGTCTTTCTAAATGTTTCGTTAGCATGTCGCTAATGTACTGTTAAATGTGGTTAAAGTTACCATCGTTTCTTACTGTATTCACGGAGACAAGACTGTCGTTATTTTCATTTTTTAAAACACTTGCAGTCTGTATAATGCGTAAACACAACTTCATTCTTTATAAATCTCTCCAACAGTGTGTAATGTTAGCTTTAGCCACGGAGCACAGCCTCAAACTCATTCAGAATCAAATGTTAACATCCAAATAAATACCATACTTACGCGATTAGACATGCTGCATGACGAACACTTTGTAAAGATCCATTTTGAGGGTTAAATTAGCAGTGTGAACTTTGTTTATGCAATGATAGAGTCGAGAGCTCGGGAGGGGGCGGAGAGCGTGAGAAATCAAGCAGTTAAAAAATTAAATTAGGCAGTTAAAAAAATTAATTAACTCCCTGAGGTCTGAAAACGCACCGGCGCGTTTTGCAGGATTTTTTTCACATTGCAGCAAAACAGACTTAAAATACTCTGTCATTTCTTGTCATAGAGACATAAGTAATATATCAACTGAAACTATAGAATGTCTTCTTTTATATGTGTACACTCAGAGTAAAAAACACAATGTTGTGCTTTTTGTAAAATAAAGAAAACTAACATGATGCGTGATCTCTCCTCTCCCTCTGAACGAACTCCAATCTGATAGTTCTCAGAAAATGAACTGTAACTTATGAATACTAATGACAAAAAAAAGACATTTATGTCTAAAGAAACGTTGAAATGTCAGGTTTTAAATCGTGCAAGTCAAATCGAAAACAAACATTCTGTGTTTATGTAATCTGTATGAATAGAGAGCCATGTCAGAAGTCCGAGATTCAGCTCATTACCCACTAATGCGGAAACGCCCACGGACCCAGCGCTATTCAGACGCAAATTCAGAGGCAATACTTGTATGCATTGTCTCAATCGTGTATTTATTGTCTTGAAAAGTGTTTATTTGGATGTTAAAGCCATGGTTAGCGATCTCTAGAAGACATGCCGTTAGTTCCTAGTTCCTTTTCTTCTTTATATGAATTTGTGGCCTAAAGGTGTACAGAGCGCCCTCTGGCTGCAAGTATGAATTGAAAACACAGTATCCAGCACTCATAGTGATGACAATAAATATTACTTCTCAGTATAGAAAATTGACATAAATATATAAGAATCCATCAATATTTCTCCAAATGTGCATGCTTTTAAGCTAAAAGCCTATATGAAATGCCATAGAGGTAACATAATTGTTCAGACACTTTGCATCACAGAAATACATTATATTTCAAAGAATATAATAGAATACCATTGTAATAATATTTCACAGTATTGCTGTTTATTGCTGCTTTGTTGCAGTTTATGATGAGCTGAGACATTATTACAGAGGGTTTTTTTTCACAGCCTACCTGACTGAAAGGCCTCATTAATATGCAAGTCATTTCAGGTCATTATTATGCGATTCTTTTGTCTTCTCAGGTGTAAATGGCCCATTATTCATGACGATTCACGCCTCCACGCATACTGTGTTTCTTGACAAAAAGTGTCTTACAAAAACTAAATCAATATATTGTTTTATATGAAGGAGTAGGCAGCATAATTTTTATATAATTCTGAAGTAAAAACTCTAGTCTACAACCTCCAATACCCAGAAGTCTTGTCAATACAGATTTAATATACTTTTTTTGGCCTTATTTCAGTGACTTAAGTTTTTTGTTTTTTCGATAACCACACATAAACGTTATTCCTTCAAAAATACAAACATGTACATACATGTTCCTCACATATTATGGTAGCCTAGTTTGTGCTGAATACAGTGTAATGACACTTTTGTCATTAATATGTTTATGAACAACTGAAAAAAAGCCCAAATGGCAGGGCATGTCAAAACTTCTCCAAGCCCCAAATCAGCCTCAGACTCCAGAGGGTTAAGACAACACTGTAACAATGGACAAGATATGATAAAAACTTGCAGCTCGGCAATTGGTCTTCCAAATGGTTCTTCTGTGGACTTAGAGCAGTGTTGCCAAGTCCGCAGTTTTCTACTTTTACATCGTTGCCGCGGGTTGTTTTTCATGTCCGCGGGTTGAAGCAACCCTAAATAACATGACATTTAGCCCCTGGAATGTGACTTTTACCTGGGGAGCCCCGTCAAAAACACAGATTTTACGCCCCCAGAGCAGCCAGAATGCAATTTTTAATGTAGGACCACCCTTGAAACACAATTGGGCTAGTTTTGAGAAGCGATTGGGCGAGTTTTATTGTGAAAACCTGGCAACCCTGATTTAGAGGCTTTTGCTGACAAAGGGAAGTGTCATTTGGCATTTTTTGTCAACAAACCGGTATTTCCGAAAGCGGATTTAGCGGATTTGAAGCGAAATTATTTGATGAACGTATACTACGTGCGGAGAGCACTCAATATCATCTCATTTTTGATGGCTTTTGCATCTGAACTCATCAAATAGTTTGATTATATATTTACTTATATAACATAACTATTTATTTATATAATATTTCAAGCAATATATTAAAGTAAATTTGCTCATTATCCTTACACAATGTGTCACAATATTTTAGATATTTATTTATAGTTTTTGGAAGTTCAAAAAAGGGGCATGGCGTATCTACTTGGCTGCTTTCTAGGACTCAGCTAAAAGTCTTTCATAAAAACAAAGCGTTGATGGTGTGAGACGACTCTGAAAGTTTGCTTCTCTAGTAGAAGGTCAAGAGGCAGCGGCATGTCATGTCGAAACGATTCATTTGGAAAGAATGATTGATGGTTTCTTCTTGCTGGCTCTGCTTGACCTAAATAAAATTGACTTCCTAGACCAAAATCAATAACAAAAAGAAATTATAGATAGCTTATGCTGTAGCAAAACATAAATAAAAAAATGAATAGGATTGAATTGCCTTATCCATGTCGGAAGGTGCATGTTAGTATGAATGAACATGAATAAGCAGCCTTGTCTATCACAACAGTCGGCATCCCAAAAGTCCAGCAAATGGAAAGAAAGTACTGGTCTTGCAAATCTCAAATCCCCATAACCACACTTGATAACAGATGGCATGCGTGCATAGTGTTTCATTATTTCAGATTTTTCCATTTGCAACAATGTGGATGAAATTGAGCCATTTTGCGTGTAACCTTTTGGCTCGACACACATAGCAGGTATCAGGAGCACTAGGCGTCATACAGGAATGCACCCAGATCAATTATTTTGAGTGCCAAATTAAGCATTGTTCTTTTTCCATGCACTACATCATTGGAGTAAACAAATTAATTTCACCCATGGATATGAATCCCGACAGGAATACACATCAGCAAATTAATATTGGCTGTCTGAAGCAGAAATATTGAGTTATCCCTTCTGTATAATAATCCTCCTAACCTCAAAATCATGCTTGGTCATATGTTTTTAAGTGTACTCAGGTGGCACTTGTCTGTTCTGCCCGAAACAGAATATACACTCTAAAATAGTTTTTCTTTTGCTCCTGTCACTTCCTAAATGTTTTATGTTGTTAATGAACTTGCCATCCAATAAAATTATTTGATTTAGACTGTTTAATGTCCTTTCATTTAAAAAACAAAAAACAAAAAAAAAAACATCCCAACTTGCTGGCTTACTTTAACCTAGCTTGTGTTCTGTCCAGTTTTATCTAGTTGCCATTTGGGTTGTTTTTAACCCAGCCATTTTTAGAGTGTAGGTGAGCAGAATTTCTTTTTGGTACTATTAAAGTATTATATTAAGAAAATAAACCTTGGCACAGATCCAGGTGGACTCTTAAGCCTCAGTAAATATTCATTGTAAAATGTTCAACAGCATTAGAACAGTCATCTGCCATTTTTAAACACGATGTTTTATTGTGTGAATAAATCAGAGATATTAAACAGATGTGGGCTGTCCCACTGAGAAAAGGCCATTCAAACCTCATTTGTTAATTATAGAACTGCTGGGTTATTGATTGGGTAAAGCTATGATTTTCCCCATGTCTTTTGGGGAGAGAACTGTGTCTGTTTTTTAGGCAGTATAAGATAATAAACACAGGTGTCAGGGGAAATGGATTGAAATAAGTATGTGTGTGTGTTTGTGGATTCTTTTTTTAATAGAGATTGTGCACATTCTCTCACACTCTCTCTTTTCTGTTGACCTTGAAACGCTGTCAGGGGAATGTGAGTGTTTAATCTGTGAAAGTCTCAGACGTTGCTTGGAGGAATGTTTCGGAGAGAATTTTAGGCCTTTATTTCTTTAAATAGTATTCAGGGGGCAAACTCAGACAAATGGACACTGAAATGAGAGTGCCACTGAGATCCAGAGGCTCTTTCATGGTTTTATGGCTCAGCGGTACATTGTGTAACATCAGAAAGTATGGCTAGGGTGTTTTATTCATCTGAAAAATTCCTTTTACAGAAATGTTTTCTATATTGAACGCATTGCAAGTCATTTTTCTAGAATTTTCGGTTACACTTTACTTAAAGGTTTTATTGTTATGGTGTAATTATACATTTAAGTTCTGAGTAATTATAATTAACAACGTGTTAGATGCATGTATTATGTATAATTTCCTGTTATTACTATAGTAAGTACATGTAAATTGTAACAAGGACACTGTAAAGCAAAGTGTTACCAAAAAATGTGCACAGTTTCCTGTGATGGGTAGGTTTAGGGGTGGGGTAGTGTAGTGCAATAGAAAATACAGTTTGTACAGTATAAAAACCATTACGCCTATGGAATGTCCCCACAATTCACAAAAACAAACCTGTGCGTGTGTGTGTGTGTATCTGCTATATATATATATATATTTCAAAATAGAGAATGTTTTTTTAATTATTTTAATTGTAATTTGATTTGATTAAGCAGCGTGTCACATAGTAATTCAGAATTGTTATTTGTGTCCTAAATGCAGTGCAATAAATACATATATATCTTTCTGTATTAGATCTTCAGAAGATGCTGGCTTGTATTCAAGAAGGCGTCCAGTAAAGGACCACGGCGATTAGAGAAATATCCAGATGAAAAAGCTGCTTACTTCAGAAGCTTTCACAAGGTAATTGTGACTTCCATGTTTTATTTAAAAAAAAAAAAAAAAAAAAAAAAAAAATATATATATATATATATATATATATTTTTTTTTTTTTTTTTTTTTAAATAAATATATATATATATATAATATAACTTCATTTTGATCATGTTTACAAATCACTAAATTAAGAGACACATTGGGTCCATTCTGTTTATCATGCACCCTCGGTTCATTTCAGGCTCAAGGATAGCTCTATTCATTACCTGTGTAATTTATTTTCACAGCGCCCCTCTTGAGAAGTTCCTCTGACAGTGAGAGCTCTGGCTCAAGGGTTCACGCTGGGAAAGCATCTCTGAGTCTAATTATTTAGTTAGCAGGGGTCATAGGCATTCCGGTGCGATCGCTGTGTGATACTTTTGGAGCTGACAGTAGCTCAGGTTAAAGGTGTAAACGTGAGCACATGTCTGTTTATTTGTGTTGTGTCAGATGATAATATGATGTGCTCTCTGTGGAGTGTTGGTCAGAGACTTGTATCTGACATTGGCATCGCTCCAATAACTTTGAAAGTCACTGCGATAAAGGAGTTGATCAGATGGTCTTATCAGCATAGAGTACCTCCTCCCCGCCCGCTCTAAAAATGCCTCACAAGAGTTTGGGATTTCCTCCGGTGGTTGACGCATGGAGCACAAAAATGGTAGATTTTATTAATTATTAAAAAAATATTGTTTTTTTTTTTTTTTTTTTTTTTTTTTCAGAATCTGTCCCACTATACCTATCTACCTTACATGCCTACCTTGTACCTAACCTACCTACCTACCTTACACAAGTACCGACTAGGTGTGTAATGGTACGCGTATTCGACAACGCAGCGCCGGCATAAATAAATATACAATTTATATTTTTAAAAGTTTTACATACATAATTTTTTTATATATTATATAGCATTTTTTAAAAACTTTTTAAAATATGAAATGTATGTTGAAAAGAAAAGAATTATGCCGTTAAAACAGCGACATCTGCTGACGGACACTGTGCTGTGTTGTCACGGGAACATCCCAGCTGAAGATGAGGAAATTACGCCACTCCCTTTGCCAAGTGCATTCCAAACGGCTACATATGGCACCCGCGTGCCCTGCTCGCTTCAAAGTCACCACTTTAAGGGCTTTGCCCTTCGGAGGGAGTAAGGCATAGGGATGATCACTTCCATTTGGAATTTGCCCCGTGAACCGTTCGGTACGAATACACGTACCGTTACACCCCTACTACCTACCTTATATGCCTACCTAGCTATCTACCTTACATACCTACTTTACCTACATATCTACCTAACTTACATACTTGTCTACCTTACATGCCTGCCTACCTACATACCTACCTCCTAACTTGCATACCTACCTACCTACCTACCTTACATACCTACCTACCTACCTACCTTACATATCTACTGTACCTACCTTACCTACCTACTTTATCTACCTATCTACCTACCTTATATTCCTACCTCCTACCTTACATGCCTGCCTACCTACCTACCAGCTACCTTCCTCCTACCTTACATACCTACCTACCTACCTTACATATCCACTTTACCTACCTTACATATCCACTTACCTACCTTACATATCCACTTTACCTACCTTACCTACCTACCTACCTACCTACCTTACATATCTACTGTACCTACCTTACCTACCTACTTTACCTACCTATCTACCTACTTTATATTCCTACCTCCTACCTTACATGCCTGCTTACCTACCTACCTTCCTCCTACCTTACATGCCTACCTACCTACCTTACATACCTACCTATCTACCTTACCTACCTACCTATCTACCTATCTACCTACCTTACATAAATACCGACCTACCTACCTGCCTTACCTATCTACCTACCTTATATACCTACCAACCTATCTAACTACCTTACATAAATGCATACCTACCTACCTACTTTACATTCCTACTTTACCTACCTTACCTACCTTACATAAATACCTATCTACCTGCATTACCTACTGACCTACCCACATACCTACCTACCTAACAACTTTACATGCCTACCCAATATAGACTTGTCAGAGAACTCTTCCTATTGTTTTTGACAGATGAGGTGAAATTGTTTTTTTTTTAAATTATCAGATATTTTTTTTTCCAATTGCAATATCAGGATTAGGTTTATAACGTCTAATGCCAAATTAAAATCCATTATAGGATATTTTGCAATTGCACCAGGTTTCTTTCCGCCCAGGAACCAGACCCCCTTTTAGTGTGAATAATTTCAAGCATTACATCCCTTTCCTGTCCTCAAGCCTTTTTGAAAATATTCCAATTAGGGCTCATTATCAGGGCGATGGCTGATGATCTTATGCGGCGAACATGCAGAACATTCTAGAATAATGAGCACAGATGCGGTTGTAGATTAGGGCCGTGACACCGCGGTTTGATGTCGCTGCATTGTGGGAACGTGCCTTTATCAGCTCTAACAAGCCTGCTAAAAAGATTACTCATTAGACATGAGGGAGATGAGTGAATGTGGTACAAAGCAACAGCCCGGCTTTTCAGTATGTGTGATAAAGATGCTGTACCAGCCGACACTGGTGTAGGTGTAACTTTCTGCACTTGTTCTGATTTTTAGATTTAAAGATGCAACGATTAAGCTAATTTTCTATTAAACTGCATACTTGACATACGTAAAGTCCTAGTTTGTTCATATTTGTTGTTCCTGATATTGTTAACATTTTGTTAACATGTTGATATGTGCTCATTTGGATTAGTGAATCATGTAAGTAATGTAATACATTTTTAAATCAATTGACATCAATGTTCAATTTGGTTTTGACCTCCATAAGCCAACTTTCAACTTTTTTCGAAGAAGATTCCTGCTAGTTTCTAATTTTCATTTGTTTTTCTTGTAATATTTAGATTTTATTTTAGTTCAGTTACCGAAAACAATTTGTAATAGTTTTCATTTTAGTTAACAATAACTACATTCCTAGTCTCCATATTCTCAGACGTCATGCCAATGGACCGACTTCTTGGCCAGAATAAACTGCAATGTAGGTCAGACCTTTTGATCTGTAGTCAAAGGACTGGCTTTGCGAGGCTAACACCTAGCTGAAAGCGAAGAAGTTTTCAGAACATGCTTCAACACACCCATCAGCACGTCATCCATTCACTGTGACGCACTCAAGCTGGAGAAGTTCTCTTAAAGCCTTGAGCAAACTCTTCATCAGATTGATAAACCTTGAACCCACACTCAGCACAACACAAACACTTTCAGATTCAAACACCTCCTCCCTGTTGCCACAGGCAAATCATATACTCTCAAACCAAGAAATGCCACCGGCAAAACTGAGAGGTGAAGTGTAGCGTCTGCTGTTTCGACTGCATTTTAACTATTTCAACAGAGCTCCGAAGAAGTGTTGGTAAACTTTGTGTAACGTTGTGTTGTGTGTGTGATGCTGGAAGATGAAGTGAAATGTACCTGAAGAGCATTTTAAATATAGACTGTGCTTATTTTGTACTGTGTGTAAGGAGGCTGCTTTTCTCTGAGGTAATAGTGTTTGTCATGGATGTGAAAATATTTTAAATCATGGATGAAAAATTCAAATTCACATCCCTGCTAGCTTAATTTATTAAAGCGCAAGTAATCACAAAACAATAGCAGCATTCGTTCATTCTAATTGCAGTATGGTGACAGCTTAGTCATATCCCTAATTATCCCATTATCTCCTTTTTTTTTAGTGTACTGGATGAAACCGATTTACAAGAACATTTCTTTTGTTTTTGTTTTTCTCTAGATCAGTGGTTCCCAACATTTTTGACTCCAGGAACCCCCATTATCCATAATAATATTCAAAGGTCATATGATTTTTACAGGGTTTTTTTTGTGATAAGGATATGGATTTTAAAAATATTTATACTTACACAATTTCTACGTGATGATATATTATTTTAGAGCATTGCTTGACTAGAAAAATGTATATTCATTATGAAAATGTCTTTTCAACATGTAGTTGAAAGATATAAAATACTACTATAATACAGGGAGTGCAGAATTATTAGGCAAGTTGATTTTCTGATCATATTTTTTTTCCAAGCACATTTTACCAATTCCAATCCACATCAATCTTAATAACTACTATTAATATTGTTTTTAATCATTTATAAGTGATATATAATTGTTCATGAAGGCTGGAAATGAAAAATGCCCTATATTCAGGTGTGCAGAATTATTAGGCAGGTTTTCTTTTCCAGATAAAATGAGCCAAAAAAGAGATTTAACTCAGACTGAAAAGTCAAAAATTATTAAATACTCATGAGAAGGACGCAATACTAATGTAATACTAGAAATTGCAAAGTTAAAGCATGACCATTGGACAGTGAAATGCTCATTGGGTCAGCGGGGTCATACAAAAACAGCTGGAGAAGAAAAGACACGTTAACTGCAAAATAATTAAGAATTAAGGTGAAGAATTAAGTGTGAAACCATCAGGAACCCTTTAGTCTCCAGAGCCACCATTTCCCAGTACTGAAACCTACCTGGAGTCTTCAGAAGTGTGAGGTGTCAGGATCTCAGAGACTTAGGTTAGGTGAAGAATCCTAAAAAATGACCCGCTCTTAATAAGAATCACAAGCTGAAGTGTTATAAAGTACATGAAGACTGGGTTTTTATAGGCCTTATAGACAGACAGCTTGAGAGTGACTCCTGAAGGACCAGCACCACATCCTCCACTGTTTGAAGAATTTATCTTCCAGAATCTGTCAGTAAGTTTTGGAAGATCATTTAGTCCATCTCTGCAAGATGGACATTTCAGGATAAGAGATGGACTAAAAGTGAACTCCCACACCTTACTGCCAGATTCTGGAAGATAAATTCTTCAAACAGTGGTACAAGAGGATGTGGTGCTGGTCCTTCAGGAGTCACTCTCAAGCTGTCTGTCTATAAGGCCTATAAAAACCCAGTCTTCATGTATTTTATAACACTTCAGCTTGTGATTCTTATTAAGAGCAGGTCGCTTTTTAGGATTCTTCACCTAACCTAAGTCTCTGAGATCCTGACACCTCACACTTCTGAAGACTCCAGGTAGGTTTCAGTACTGGGAAATGGTGGCACTGGAGACTAAAGGGTTCCTGATGGTTTCACACTTAATTCTTCACCTTAATTCTTAATTATTTTGCAGTTAACGTGTCTTTTCTTCTCCAGCTGTTTTTGTATGACCCCGCTGACCCAATGAGCATTTCACTGTCCAATGGTCATGCTTTAACTTTGCAATTTCTAGTATTACATTAGTATTGCATCCTTCTCATGAGTATTTAATAATTTTTGACTTTTCAGTCTGAGTTAAATCTCTTTTTTGGCTCATTTTATCTGTAAAAGAAAAGCTGCCTAATAATTCTGCACACCTGAATATAGGGCATTTTTCATTTCCAGCCTTCATGAACAATTATATATCACTTATAAATGATTAAAAACAATATTAATAGTAGTTATTAAGATTGATGTGGATTGGAATTGGTAAAATGTGCTTGGAAAAAAAAAAATATGATCAGAAAATCAACTTGCCTAATAATTCTGCACTCCCTGTAGATACTTTCTAGTAATCACACTTTTAAAATTAGGCTTAAAAGTGCTGATGGGGTTACTCAAAATATGAAGCATCTTGATTTTACTTGTTTTGGGTAATTTTACTCATTGTTTTGTCTTATTTTAAATTATTTACGTCCTTTTCTTACCCCCTTTAAGTATAATAAAGCTTTGGGTGAAGAAATATGTATCATTGTCTGCATAAACCAACCCAGTCTCATTGAAAAAACATGTCGGTGGTGATATTTCTGCAAAATATTACATTGCTTTTTGCATGATTCGCAACACCTTTAAAGTGAAAAGTCCAGTGAGCGGCACTAAAAGCATGTTCAGTTTTAGCTGAAACAGATTAACGTTAATCTGACAATGTTTTATTATGTAGATTGTTGTACGTAACTTGGCAATTCGTAAATTAAATATTTGGTGAATGGCGCTATAAAAGTTAATGCTCTGTCGTGTTTGAAAATAACATACCATCTAAACCCTACCCTGAACCTAACAATAGTGTTAAAGTTACAGTATGTAATATTGACAGCTAGTGGTTGAAATGGGTACTGCAGTCCAAATTTAAAATATTGGAGAGTAGAGTTGTCAAAAGTACCAACTTTGGTACCACTTCGGCACTGAAATGCTAAAAATTTGTTGCTTTGAGTGCTGTTGAGCAGATTCGTAAACACCTCTGATTGGCCATTGTGTTCACGTGCTCATTGGATATGTCTGTGATTGGCTTCAATGGTCCCTGCTTCAAAAACATATTGTATTAAAAGTTTAGTACTGACTTTTTTAGTACTTTTGACAGCTCTATTGAAGAGAGTTGTTTCCCCACCCCCTCCTCCTCAGACTCTAAACTCATGCGGGTTGCCATATTGAGGACACGCAACAGAAACTAATGCAGTTAACAATGTAAAGCGACAAGCCTTACACTGCAAGTTGATCAGCTAATGTGTACGTGGTTTTTAGGTTAGGGTAGAATCTGCGATCTCTGTCCCAGATTGTTTGCTGGCTTCCATGGCTGCTATACTCCCTGTTTTCCCCCAACTGGCAACCTGGTGTTTCTAAATACTTTTGGGTAAATTGGAAGTGGGCGGGATCACACTGCGCAAAACAAAAACAGATGTTCCAACACAGAATGCACATTTCAAAGTAGAATAACTGGTTGTCCCATTGTTTTTTTTTAGAGAAAACAAGTATTTGAACTTAGAATGTTTCCTAAATCTCTGCAAACATATTGTTTTTTTTATGCTTTAGTAGCATAAAAATTACATACAGCACCTTTAACAAAAGCAATGTGAGATAAAAAAAAAAAAAAAGCATTTGCTGAAGCAACCATGCCATTTTAGCTGCATCTAAAAGTCTTTGAGCTCTTTTATGGTAAATTGTGTTTCACTGGACTTGTATCCCAGCTCTCTGCATTACAAATGCAATGCTGTACCAGGTGAGCTACCTAGCAAGTTTACTAGGCCAGAAAAGCCAAACATATGGAGCTGGTTATGTGAAACAAACGTCAAAATATATTAGATTACAAATCGTACAATACTGTATGATTTGTAAAGGAACCGTGCGAAAATAATCAATGTTTTGTCACTGTTATCATAATTTGTGTGAAGAAAAAAAAAATTGTTGGTGTTTTGGAGTTTTGCAAAAATGTAGATAGAGGCATGTTTTCAAAGTGAGCCTAAGTTTATGTAACCCTGTCTAAAACATTCCTGAACATAGAAAATATGAATATTATAAATACTTATGAATATTAAGATTTATTTTAACTTTTCAATTCCAACTGTTCTTTAGTGTTTGTTATTAGTGTGACAATAAATACAGCAAGCGTCTCTCATCTCCATTGCTTCCTAAATCCAGGCACGGCAGTAATTTCAAATCATTTCATTTTCAGATAACAGTAACTACATTACCTCAGTGTCATCCTCCTTTCTTCGTTTCTTCCTCCTCTTGAGTTTGTTAATTTTGGTAACGAGTTTCATCTTCTTTCACAGATTACTGAGCTCCACAACATTAAGAACATTACGCGAATGCCACGAGAGACCAAGAAACATGCAGTAGCAATTATTTTCTGTGATGAGACGTCAAAGACATTTGCCTGTGAGTCAGGTAAGCACTGTCTCCAACTATGAGAAAAGTCTTTGTTGTAGTGCTGGATTGTATCCAAAATGACATTTATTCTATATTTTAAGATTAGCAAGTATTGATTTTCACATATTAGGAGTACTTGTTTATTCTTTGAGTTATTCCATTTTTACTATGAAACTAGAGAAGGTGCTGAAAACATTAAGGCTAATGTGTGGTAGAAGAGCCCATTGGGATATACATGGATTTTTTTTTAATAAATTGTGTCATAGCTTGTGTCATTGAGAATGAATATGGCCAAAGGCAACAGACAGATCAGCAGTTAGAAAACAAAACAACAAGAGAAAGGCTTAACACACAAACACGCATTTGAAATATGAATGAGATGCTTTACTCACCATTAGCTTGGCAGCAAAAAGTGTCTTTTCCCTTGAGTTTTCTCTCCTCTCACACTGAGAATCTTGTAGTGGAAAGATGGCAATGTCGAAACTGATCAAAGTGTTCTCACAGGGAAAAAAGTACACCCAGAATACAAACATGAATAAATACTAAATTGGTTGCGAAATGATTGTAGGTGAGTTATAATATTCAGTTCTGGGGCTTACCATTATTTTCATTTTACCGGGACAAATAAAGCATGTTTGATTAAGGTAGTGTTCACACTTGTATTTTGGTTCATTTGGTTCATTCAGTCGGGACCAAAAAAGAAAAAAAACAAAAACGTTTAGGCCTGGTTTGATTAGCGTTCGTTCAGATTGCCAGTTTTAGCACCGAACCAAAGGATAACGAACATAAAGGCACAGGGATACATTCACAACATGATTGGTCGGATTTTATGACGTATTGCCTATTTTGAGACGGAACTTACCGAATATCCAAAACAATGCTGTGTGTTGAGGTAAATGCGCTCGTTGTGTGTGTGTAGCCTGCATGTGATGGTATTTTGGCCAGCTGGGAATTCGTGAAGAGCTTATAAAATGTGTAAAGTAGTCAAAACAAGAAGAACCGACATGCGCGAGGATTCTGTCCTTTTTTGAGTCTCATCTTCCTGTTTTTGATTTGTTTACATGTCTTTGGTCCGTGTTGCGTTCATATATCATTCGAACCGCACCAGAGTTTGTTTGGAAGTGGACCGAGACCCATCTTTTCAGTGGTCTCGGTCCGCTTGTTTGGTGCGCACCAGGGTTCGGATGGCAGCGTTCACACATGCTCAAATGAACCGCACTAACCGAGCAATTGCACCAGGGTTCGTTTTAAAGGTGACCTAGAATTAAAAATTGAATTTATATTGGCATATTTAAATAACAGTTCAGTACATGGAAATGACATACAGTGAGTTTCAAACTCCATTGTTTCCTCCTTCTTATATAAATCTCATTTGTTTAAAAGACCTCCGGAAAACAGGCGAATCTCAACATAACACCGACTGTTACGTAACAGTCGGGGTGTACGCCCCCAATATTTGCATATGCCAGCCCATGATTGAGGCATTACACAAGGGCAGTTAGTATTACACAAGGGCAGAACGTCTGGATGTGCACAGCTGAATCATCAGACTAGGTAAGCAAGCAAGGAAAACAGCAAAAATGGCAGATGGAGCAATAATAACTGACATGATCCATGATAACATGATATTTTTAGTGATATTTGTAAACTGTCTTTCTAAATGTTTCGTTAGCATGTTGCCAATGTACTGTTAAATGTGGTTAAAGTTACCATCGTTTCTTACTGTATTCACTTTGTAAACTTTGTTTATGCTGTGATAGAGTCGAGAGCTCGGGATGGGGCGGAGAGCGTGCGATTTAAAGGGGCCACAACCTGAAATCGGCTCGTTTCTAATTATGCCCCAAAATAGGCAGTTAAAAAAATTAATTAAAAAAAAATCTAAGGGGTATTTTGAGCTGAAACTTCAGACACATTCAGGGGACACCTTAGACTTATATTACATCTTGTAAAAAGAAGTTAAAGGGCACCTTTAATCAAACCAAACATGCCAAGTGTGAATGCACCCCAAATGTAATATTTTGTTTGTTTGAGAGAAATTTTTGCTTTTTACTGAATTTTTTTTTTTTTTTTTAAGAAATTAATGTACTCAAAAACATTATATGTTGGATTTGCCTAACTTTTTTTTTTTTTATGTCAACAGGTTCCACATAACTGGGTTATGTTGCATTTAATTAACATTATTTCAGTAAACTTAAGTTTACTACATAAGGTTAATTCGATGCCATATAGTTGAATCAAGTTAACATTCTTAATTTTGTCCAAAACTATTAAGTTAAATTATCATAAAATTAATATCAAACAAAAATTAAAACAAGTTATACAGTTTAATTGATTAGTTTAACTCAGAAGAACAGAGCTCATGCCTGGGAGTGTAAACTGTTAAAAGTTCAGATCGATAATGTGGAGCCAAGCCATGTAAGGCCTTATATGTAAGCATAAGAATTTTAAAATCTATACGAAACCTGACGGGAAGCCAATAGGGACTCAACATAGGAGTGATATGCTCTCTAGTTCTTGTACTTGTTCTGGCAGCTGAGTTTTAAACATATTGTAGTTTATTAAGGGTATTTTTCAATACTCCAGCGAGCAAAGCATTGCAATAATCAGTGCGCGAAAAAACAAACGTATTAATCAGTTTTTCTGCAACATTAAAAGATAGCATAGGGCGCAGCCTTGCAATGTTTCTGAGATGAAAAAATTGTTTTAACTGTATTCTGTACATGGGGGTTAAATGTTACCCCCAGATTCTTTAGTTTTGTTTGAAACTCCAGGACAGAGCCATCTACATTAAGTGATGGAGATCCAGCTTTGCGTAATTGATGGATTGAGCCAAGCAGCATAACCTCTGTCTTATCACTGTTGAGACAAAGAACATTTTTAGACATCCATATTTTAATCTCAGAAATGCAATGTTCGAGGAAAGCAACAGCAGTGTAATTGTCAGGTTTTCAGTGAATGTAAATCTGAGTGTCATCTGCATAAAAGTGATACTTAAGACCAAGAGATTGCAAAAGATGACCAAGAGGACAAATATACATACTAAAAAGTACTGGACTCAAAGTTAATCCCTGGGGCACCCCAAATTTAACTGAGCCAATCTTGGACTTGTGCCCAACCATGGAAACAAACTGCCTACGGTCGGTGAGGTAGGATTTAAACCAGTGTAGAGCAGTGTCAGTGATGCCAAACACAGATTTCATATGAGTGAGTAAATTAGAATGATCGACCGTGTCAAAGGCTGCACTGAGATTAAGAAGAATCAAAATTGACAGGCAGCCAGAGTCCGCAGCAAGTAACATGTCATTAGTAACCTTCACTTATGCAGTTTCTGTGCTGTGAAATTTATAGAAACCAGATTGAAGGGGCTCAAACTATTTTTTTTATCTCGGATTTCATCAGAAACATCTTAAATTGTGTTCCGAAGATGAACGAAGGTCTTACGGGTTTGTAACGAGTAATTAATGACAGAAGTTTCATTTTTGGGTGAACTAATAATGTAAGTAAATTGAACAAGCATCAAATTTAATTTTTGGTCTACTTAATTGAAAGGTTCTTTCAAAATGAAAATATTGAGTTGAGCCAAAACGCAACTGTTTTAAGTCAGTTTAACACAATGCAATTGTTTTGAATGAGAAACGAAATACAATTTTTTTTTAAAAATGAAGTCAGTGTGGTTATATTCAGTAAGGGCAAATTAAATTTATCAAAAGTGACAGGAAAGACATATTACAAATTATTTATATTTCAAATAAATGCTATTCTTTTGATCATAGTTTCCTCAAAAATATTAAAGGGGTCATGAACTGCGTTGTTTTTTTTATTGTTTTATAATGTTTCCTTTGGTGCACTTATAATGTTAGTATACTTTTTACATCAAAAATTGTCATAATTTATAAATAAAAGGCATTTTTCCTACCCTGATTTTAGCCCTCTGGTTTGAACGCTGTTTGAAGGGGCGTGTCTGCTATGAGACTTCAGTGTACACGCCCACTACTGTGATAGGTCTATGTTACTTAGGCTACCTATTCTATTGCATGTCATGCGCAAATCGGTGGGCGGGGCTAAATGGGCAGTGATGAAGTAGGTGCTGATCTTCTTCTGCAAAGGCGGTGCTTGCTGCTCTTTGACATCATAGATCCCCACTTTGTAAATCCTGTCGTTTGCTGGGTCTGGTGTCAATTAAAGCTTTTATTGGACTAACAAGGAAGTTTTCAGCTCTAAAACTTACAGGGTATTCTTAAAGTATGATGACCTATTATATGTCAAAAGCAAAAAAAAATTGATTTCTCAGTTCATCACCCCTTTAAGCAGAAAACTGTTTTCTACATGCCCACCACGCAAAGCACGCTATTGCATGGGGCCCCGCGGGCTTGGGCTTCCACTTTTCCACATCATATTTCGGACTGAGACATCATATTTCAGACTGCACAGATAAAATGCTGAATAATGAGTATTAAGTCATTCACATCAGCATAAAAACACCTCCTTTTTATGTAAATATCTTTATTTAAATATATTTATAATATATAATTCACAAAACTCAGCACTATTGAATAGAATTTCATTGAAAAAGAGACATTATACACTTTCTTGTGATCGTGGCAGCAGATATTCATCAGATCATGGAAAAGAACGTCATACCCAGGCATATATCCATGGTGCAGTGTAAACGAGCACCCTTTCTTGATTTTAAAGTTCAAATTCAAGTACCTGGATTGCAGCGATTTAATTAAATTTATTCAATTAAAAAGTTTAAACATGGTTAAAATATGGCTAGCTGTGAAAAAAAGCAATATTTAATTAGTTAAAATGTACTGAAACAAATTGGAATGATTGATGAATATATAAACTTTGTTTGTTTTTTTTGTTTTTTAAAAACGGAAAAAAAAAAACACATTTATTTTATCATAGTTATTTAGTATTACAGAAATCTAACCTGTTTTTTACCTGCTTCATTTATGTATGACTATTACATTTACTAGTTTGAACTGTTCAATCCAAAAAGGAATTTTGCAATTCAAATACATGAATCTTGAATTTAGGCCTAAATATTTTGTGTACTTTTAGAATTTCTTTAGTGAATTGGTTGCTAAAGCAACGCAAACATTATGTGCTGATAAATCATAACAGCAGGTCCGAATAAATCTTAGTGAATTCCACCCACAATAATGTGGTCACAACAACATTAGACCAGAAGAAGTGGAAAACTTATTATAATCCAGCACTGAATTTGTCCTTTGCCTTCAAATTTCACGTCGAGCTAAATTCCCAGGTAGGAGAAAAGGGGAAGAGCTGGAGGAGACGGGAAGGAGAGGCAGTGGAGTGGATGTGCAGGGGGAGCAGCACGGTAGACCCGCTGGGATATCATTAGCACCTCTGGGGTCTTCCGTACTGCCAGGGGGAGGCGAGGAATGTTCTCCTGAATCCATTTACCACAATAACCTCCCCACCCCCAGCTCTGCCTCGACTCTTTTCCACTCCCTTCAGAGGCAGGATATTAATGGGAACGGGTAGAGCGGGCATAGGGCATAAATGAAGAGCTGTGCGAGATATGGGCGTACACCAAGGGTTTAAAAAGTATACGTGCCTTGAGGCTGTTTAGATGAAGAAGTCTTCAGTCCTTCAGTGTTGCAACTGTGACATGTTCAAAGACTTTTCTGTGCTGGTTTGTTGGTGATGTGTCCTGCTGCATTAGATCACCTTGTTGTCCTTGTAGGAGTAAATCACCTTTGCGTCAGTGTGGACCTCAGGCGTATATATGTGTGTGTGTGTGGTTAACTCTCCTTGTGGCTTTTAATTTTGGCACAGGTACATGTCCATGAGCCGCCCCCTCTCGAACTTCCCCTTTCCCACTAACTCCGGCCATATGGAGCTTGTGTCCCTCACATGTCCGCCACATGTAGGAACTCGACCTCCCTTGATCCTTCACTTCCACTTCCTCACCTCCCTCTGAGTCTGTCAGGTTAAGCTTGTGGTGATCTGACCCTTTTCTTCTCGCTTCTCGCTTTCTCTCTCTGTCTTAGAATTATCATGTCTGACTATAAGATCTGTGACTTATAGCTCATTTGAATCAATGTTAACTAATGTTAACTTGAAACCTTGTTGTAAAGTATTACCATAAAAAGAATAACAAAGTGCTCTTTCAATATTCAAAGTGCAAATAGACAAAATCACAGAGCTACGTGTAAGAGATGGTTACAACTACACAGTCCAGCCTAAGATAGCTTTCATATTGGGAGATATTTGCATGCATCAGGGAGCCGCTTTCAAAATGTGGAGTATTGAAATCACGTTTGAATGTGCGTTTGCATTTTACTTTCATATAATTATAATAATAATAATAATAACTAACATTAATA
Organism: Chanodichthys erythropterus; assembly: GCF_024489055.1. Classification (NCBI taxonomy): domain Eukaryota; kingdom Metazoa; phylum Chordata; class Actinopteri; order Cypriniformes; family Xenocyprididae; genus Chanodichthys; species Chanodichthys erythropterus. Next base: position 4,200,758 of record NC_090243.1, read on the forward strand.
TATTATTATTATTATTATTATTATTCAGCAGCAAGTATGCTTTACATTGATCATAAGTGACAATAAGACTTTTACATTGTTACAAATGATTTGAATTTCTAGTGTTCTTTTGAACATTTATCAAATAATCCTAAAAATAATGTATCACAGTTTCCACAAAAATATTAAGCAGACTACTGTTTTCATTAATAATAATAATAAATAAATGTTTCTTGAGCACCAAATCAGCATATTAGAATGATTTCCGAAGGATCATGTGACACTGAAGACTGGAGTAATGATGCTGAAAATTCAGCTTTGACATCATAGGAATAAATTACATTTTTAAAAAATATTAAAATTTCATAACTATAGCAAATAAATGCAGCCTTGGTGAGCATATGAGACTTCTTTCAAAATCATTAACAAATCTTACTGACCCCAAACTTTTGAATGGTAGTGTAGATATTTCTAATATAAAAACTCAGTACAGCATGGCATTAGCAATGCCAAGGTCTTGAGTTCGGTTTCCAGGGAATGCATAAAATATATATATACATATATACACACAGTTGCAAGAAAAAGTATGTGAACCACTTGCAGAATCTGTGAAAATGTTAATAATTTTTACAAAATAAGGGAGATAATACAAAATGCATGTTATTTTTTTATTTAGTACTGTCCTGAGTAAGATATTTTACATAAATGTTTACATATAATCCACAGGACAAAATAAATAGCTGAATTTATTAAAATAACCCCATTCATAAGTATGTGAACCATTGATTCTCAATACTGTGTGTGGTTACCTGATGATCCACGACTGTTTTTTTTGTTTTGTGATGGTTGTTCATGAGTCTCTTGTTTGTCCTGAGCAGTTAAACTGAGCTCTGTTCTTCCGAAAAATCCTCCAGCTCCTGCATATTCTTCAGTTTTTAAGCATCTTTTGCGTATTTGAACCCTTTCCAGCAGTGACTGTATGATTGTGAGATCTGTGTTTTCATACTGAGGACAACTGAGGGACTCAAACTCAACTATTAAAAAAGGTTCAAATATTCACTGATGCTCCATAAAAAACATTTGGAATTTGAAGATCAAGGTAAATTGTATTTAATCTGTCTTCCGGGAAACATGCAAGTATCTTCTGTTGCTTCCAAAGGGCAGTACTAAATGAAAAAAATTATATTCAAGCGAAATAAGAAAAATTTTGACATCTTCATCCTGTTCAAAAATGTTCATGCTTAAAAACTGAAGAATCTGCAGGACCTGGAGGAATTTTCTGAAGAACAGAGCTCAGTTTAACTGCTCAGAATAAACAAGAGACTCATGAACAACCATCACAAAACAAAAAAACAGTCATAGATCATCCAGGTAATCACACACAGTATTGAGAATCAATGGTTCACATACTTTTGAATAGGGCCATTTGAATAAATTCAATATTTTTTTTTTGTGGACTATATGTAAAGATCTTTTATGTAAAATATCTTACTCAGGACAGTACTAAACAAAAAATAACATGCATTTTGTATGATCTCTCTTATTTTGTTAAAATTATTAACATTTTCACAGATTCTGCAAGTGGTTCACATACTATATATATATATATATATATGAATATATGAATGAATTCAAGTTGATTTAGACACTTTGCCATTGAGAAGACTTGGAAAAAGTGTCCCAATCAACTTGCAATCACCCTATATACCTTGAAAGCAATATAAATTGGTTTGGTTATACGCATAAATGTAGATGTTTATTTAAAACTAAAAGTTTTTGAGCTTGCATGCTTATGCTCTGCTTTGCCAAATGACCTTATAAGAATATAGCCGTAAAAAGTAATAAATATTTTCTCGTTACATGTGGCGTCACCTTCTCCATGCAGGGTCCACAGACCCTACTATTCGATAATGAAATTCATTGATTATTTTCATTATCAATTTGATGTTGCCATTCTAATCCTTTCTCATCTGTCCTGACCCATTTTCTCTCCCTTGACTATTTATCATATAGTTCTTCTCATTTCCTGTGCTCTGCGTGAACCATTAACCATGTGAAGATGTTGTGCTGTAAAGTGCTGTGATTCCACCGGGCATCTTTGTGTTTGTGCACATAGCTGCCTGAGCACTTGAGAGTTTGCCATGCTGATGAAGTATTTGTTTATCCAATTTTCCACTCAGTGGTCCCAAAAGTGTGTGTGAATTTAGACACACTTAAAGGTCACCGTCTCAAGAGAGAGGCCATGCAAAAAGTCCAACAAAAAGCTTGATTAAAAAATGTTGACAATGTTTTGTTTGTGATTGGATAAAATTAGATAAAGATAAACTAAGGCAGTGTAGCTTTATTTCCATCTTTTGGATCTGTGTGCATGACTTACACATAGTATTGTGTAACTTATTTGATAAGACTTTATTCATTGTACTATTCACTAATGCATTTGGCACTATAGCAAATTCTAGTATTTTTTTTCTGACTGAATATTTTGAATGGTGCCTGCTCACATTACTCAAGCAAGCAAAATTAAAATGTGAACAGACATACAGTATTCATTTTAAGCTTCAATTACTACAGCTGAAATATACTTAGGGAAACATCAAGAAGACAGGCATTGTTATTCAAACAAGCTCCGCTGAATACACAAACTCGACCAGGTCACGGATCTGCTAAGAACTACTTGGCATGTAATTAGACAAATCTAATCTCATAACGTTGAGCTGTCAAACTCATGTCACAAAGAGAAGCGGTGTGGACGGAGCTTGTTTTGTAGTTGCCGTAGTCATAATTTGTGCTCACTTTGTGCTAAACTGCATTAGGTGCTTCAGAGTGGATGTTTGTAAGGTTTACTCATTAGAGCAATACTGTTCAGAGTCTGCTCTAGATTATCCAGGAGATTTTCAAGAATTTCATAAACTGACTGCCAAGAAAAAAAGAGAGAAAAAAACAAGAAGTCACATAAATACATGCAAGTGGTTTACTCAACATGCTCAACTCCTACAGAATGCTATTTGTGTTTTCTTTTGTGTGCACACAGGGGCCAAAATAACTATTGCAACACCTGCTAATAATGTGTAAACTGAGAAAATGTGCTGCTCATAATTACTTTTACTGTCCATTAAACTGCATTTCTATATTTATATAACTTTAATATATAATTTTATATACAATCAAAAGTTTGAGATTACAGTTTTTAATGTTCTTGACTTTTTTTTTTAATAAAAAATACAGTAACAACAGTAATATTGTTAAATACAACCCGAATTCCGAAACCCGATTTTTTAAAATATGAATAAAATGAAAACTAAAAGACTTTCAAATCACATGAGCCAGTATTTTATTCACAATAGAACATAGATAACATGACACATGTTTAAACTGAGAAATTTTACACTTTTAGCCACTAAATGAGCTCATTTCAAATTTGATGCCTGCTACAGGTCTCAAAAAAGTTGGCATGGGGGCAACAAATGCCTGAAAAAGTTTTTTCAGCCATTTTTAAAAACAATTTGAAAAGATTTTGAAAATATTCAGCTGGGAGTACATATAGCAAATAATTAAGTTAATTGATATCAGGTCTGTAACATGATTAACTATAAAAGGGATGTCTAAGAGAGGCAGAGTCTCTCAGAAGTAAAGATGGGCATAGACTCTTCAATCTGTGAAAGAGTGCGTAAAAAGATTGTGGAAAACAATGTTCCTCAATGTCAAATTGCAAAGGCTTTGCAAATCTCATCTACAGTGCATAACATCATTAAAAGATTCAAGAAACTGGAGAAATCTGTGCATAGGGGACAAGGCTGAAGATCTTTATTGGATGCCCCATGGTCTTTGGGCCCTCAGACGACACTGCATCACTCATCAGCATGATTGTGTCAATGACATTACTAAATGGGCCCAGGAATATTTCCAGAAACCACTGTTGGTAAACACAATCCGCTGTGCCATCTGCAGATGCCAACCAAAGCTCTATCATGCAAAAAGGAAGCCATATGTGAACATGGTCCAGAAGCGCCGCTGTGTCTTGTGGGCCAAGCCTCATTTAAAATGAACTGTTTCAAAGTGGAAAAGTGTTCTATGGTCAGACAAATCCAAATTTGAGATTCTTGTTGGAAATCACAGACACAGTGGAGGGAGAGTTCAGGAGCGTTCAGTTCAAAAGCCAGCATCTCTGATGGTATGGGGGTGCATAAGTGCATACGGTATGGGCAGCTTGCATGTTTTGGAAGGCATTATGAATGCTGAAAGGTGTATATAAAGGTTTCTAGATGACGTCTATTTCAGGGAAGGCCTTGTGTATTTCAGCAGGACAATGCAAAACCACATACTGCAGCTATTACAACAGCATGGCTTTTCGTCGTTGAAGAGTCCAGGTGCTGAATTGGACTGCCTGCAGTCCAGATCTTTCACCTATAGAGAACATTCGGCACATCATTAAACGAAAAATACGTCAAAGATGACCACAAACTCTTCAGCAGCTGGAAACCTATATCAGGCAAGAATGGGACCAAATTCCAACACCAAAACTCCAGAAACTCATAACCTCAATGCCCAGACATCTTCAAAGAAGAGGAGATGCTACACCATGGTAAACATGCCCCCGTCCCAACTATTTTGAGACCTGTCGCAGGCATCAAATTTGAAATGAGCTAATTTTGTCAATGTTGAAAATAGTTTTTGTTGCTTTATATTTTGTTCACAACACTAACACCATTCAAATGTTTGGGCTAAGAAGATTTTAAATTATGAATTAAATTGAATTAAATGATGGATTCATTTATTAAATTATAAAATCTTCAAATGTTCATTGAAAAAATAAAAGAAAAAAGTATGGTTTTCACAAAAATATTAAGCAGCAAAAACTATTTTCAACTCTGATGATAATAAGAAGCCTTATTAGTAATAATTGATAATAATTGAGTGCAAAATCGGCATTTATGAAGAATCATGTGACACTGAAGTAATGGCTGCTAAGAAATTCAGATTGGCCATCAAAGAAATAAAATACATTTTGAAATATATTAAAATAGAAAACAGTTATTTTAAATCGTAATAATATTTCTGTTTTTACTGTATTTTTGTTCAAATAAATGCAGCCATGGTGAGCTTAAGAGACTTCTTTCAAACACATTTTAATTATTCCAAATTTTCGACCGATAGTATATAACATAACTATATAAAATATAATTTATATATTTGTATAAGTGTAACAAATGGTAAAGTTCACCTAAAAAATGAAAATTATGTAATTTCCCCTCATTTTGTTGCAAACCTGCATGACTTCCATCATTGCACTTCCTAAAAATGGTCAGTATTTCTGTTTTCTTAATTGACAGCCAGTTTTTACTCCCCTTTTGCACTTGGCGAGTATATTTAGAAACTGTGTCCAGACCTATAAACTTGTCTGTCATCTGCCTGTCTATGACTTGTCTGTCCATCACTATACCCCTTTGTGTCTGGATATGACTACTGGTTATTTTAGTTTTAAAACGCATATCTCTTTTAACATTAAACATTTATTATTCATAGAAAGGCTGAGCTGGTCGATGACTAGAAAAAATATCATTCATCACCAACGTAGCTTTCGCAAATTGCTTGTTTTTGTGCATTAGTGCTAAATCTGTAATGTGTTTTTCTTCTACTTGTTCCCTGTTCGCTGCTGTCTCTTCAGTTGCTGCTCTTGTATGTTTGCATATAAACATGATGATATGGATGTGTGTGTCCACAGAGCTGGAGGCTGAAGAGTGGTGGAAGTTATTGTGTTTGGAGTGTCTGGGCAGCAGACTTAATGACATCAGCCTGGGAGAACCGGACTTGTTAGCAGCAGGGGTGCAGAGGGAACAGAACGGTCAGTATCCAATTAGAGCCCAGCTTTTTGGGTGATTTTTTTTTTTTTTTTTTTTTTTTTTCTCTTGTACTCCCTAAATGATTCTATTACAAGGACCAAATGTGTTTGTTAAACACAGTCCCTCCAGGTCTGTTCTCATGTTTATAAATGATCTGCTCGGGCCAAGGTTCTCTACTAAGCACTAATGGGTACTGCCGTGCATCAGAGCATCAGCCCATAATGAAGCTTGTCATAGAGATGGATGAGATTATGACGCAGAAGAAAAGCAGGATGAATACGCATGGCACCTCTGCAAAAAACGCTTAAGAGAATGAGCGTGAATCTTTAGTGAATTCATTTTGTCTCCTAGAATGAATGGCAATGTGTTCAATTTAAAGTTAAACGGATTTTGCTTAAGGACGTAGATTTTACATTGGACATCAAGTGACACTCAAAACAGTACCAGAGCTGTTCACTGTACAAAAATGACCAAGGTTTAAGGAACATTAAATTACTAGAATTATTTTATTTTTATTTTTCATTTTCATAAACATAATTAATCATCCAGTTTGGCTGAGAAATTACTCCCAAAAGATCATTTACACACAAACTTTTAGGCTACAATGGGCTTTTTTTTTCAGAAGCTGCATCTGAATTGGTGTTTAGATATGTTTACAGACTATTTATTGCAGTTCAGAGGTGGTATGAATGCATTTACACTGCATTTACAATTTCATAAATAATGCCATGAGATTAATGGGTTTTAAATGGGTATTAAAAGGGATAGTTCACTCAAAAATTAAACATCATGTCGTTTCAAACCTGTATGACTTACTTTCTTCTCTGGAACATAAAAGAAGTTATTTTGAGAAATGCCTCTGTTTTTTTCATACAATGGAAGTCAATGGTAACATTCTTCAAAATATATTTTTATGTTCTGCAAACAAAAGTCATTCAGGCCAGATTTTGCAGCAATATTATGAATTTTAGAGCCATCCTAACTACATTCTATAGGCTACATCACGCAGTGAGTTGTTACTCTGTATCATGTTTATCGCCTATCAAATGTATGAAATGTATGACATACGTAGGTCTGGGGCATATACGTATGTTATTTTTTTCAATAATTAAGTAATATATATATATATAATCACGAGTATTGATTTGGCTGTAGGTAATAACAGTGTGCTGATATACAGCCATTTTGCATGGCTACGAGTGTGATATTGCATTTATACAACAGTTGGGCGGCACAAGTGTGTAAATAAATAAGAACAACAACAACAGAGTGTCTTTAAAAACCCTCTTTTGTGAGGAACTACTTCACAAATCTCAAGTTGACAGTTTAACAGTTGAGCCCAAGCCAGTTACTGATTTTAAAATGTCACTTTAGAGCTAGAAACGAAGGAATGTTGAGTCGCTTCATTGAAACTCACTGTAATATGTAGAGTATTATGAGAGAGAGATCGCCTGAGTGAGTGTATTACCTGCATCTGGCTGATATTCTTGAGGTCAATCTTAAATTCATAATCAAAATCAGTTTGAATGTCCGCTGAGAAAAGTGATATCTTTGTCCTTTTTAACATTTAAGAAATTTCCATGACAGCACTAGTCAATGCATTTGTCAGTTGCGTCTCGTAAAATGCTGTTTAAACTAAAAACAATGTCCTTGTTTCCTTGTTTCAGTCCATTTTAATATACAAGTCTTTGCGACTGACTGACTCGCTCATAAAGACATATTTGCCGCCATCTCATGCCGTAGTAATGTAACTTTTTCAACTTGAAGTTGAAATCATTAATGGACTCTTTCTTAATACCAAAAATATGCAATATTATTTATTTAAAGTATTATTTATTGAACGATATTTAAATTAACAACAATACCCATTATAACAGTATACAAAGTAAAATAGGAAATAAACTCAAGCAAACAGTTCAGTACAAAACGAAGACTATAGAATAACACAAGATGTGTCACTCGTATTGTTTTGAATGGGAGAAAGTGAAACGCGCAATATGGCGGAATAAGTCCCGCCTTCTAAATAAGAGCCAATCGCCGACTGGTAAAGTCATCGCGTCACTGCAGCAGCCGTTAGAAGCACCGGTTTCTATAGAAAGTCAGACGCGCGCCTCTGAAACATGGCAGATGAGACGCGCATTTAGGTCTGCGCATGCGCATTAGCTTGATCCAGCCAGGTTTTTCCAGGTTTTTTGTCATGATTCGAGCGTTTGGATAAAACATTTATAAGACAGCTGTTGTCAGATTTAATTAGTGATTTCAAATATGAAATGTAATCGTAAGGTTGGCGAACAGTTTTGGCGTTTCAAAGATGGCCGCCGAGTGAAATGACTTGTCTTAAAGGGACTTTGGTACAAAAGCATCACTCTAGTTAGTACAGGATTTAATTTGAATGTAAATATAAAGTTATGAAACTTAATATACCCCTTAAGCCAAATCTATTAGCTCTAGAACAAATAGATAAAATAAATAAAATATTAATAAGACAGAAGATTGCCCGTTTGATATACCCAAAACTAATTATACCTCATGTTTAAACACTATCTACATAAGAGATAGCGCCAAATTCCTTAAGGACTGGCTGAGACACGCTGAACTGCCGCTGACGGCCTGAAGCTCACATCTCCGAAAGCGCCTAAACAAATTTTCAAATAGGTACTGTTTACATAACGACTACATTCTCGCCTAAAAAACTCTTAAAACTACATTCCGTTACAAAATAACAGTAGTATCTATAAACATATGGTGGGGTTCCTCGTCCGCCATGACACTCGCTGTGAGAATGCTGACACTGGAGTGATTCAAATGGTGAAACGGTTCCCGTGGCAATACTGCTAGAATATCACATGGCTGGAAAGACCTCTCAGATTCCAGAACCAGAATGAACTGTTGTATAAATATGTATGTATGTACAGTACAGTCCAAAAGTTTGGAACCACTAAGATTTTTAATGTTTTTAAAAGAAGCTTTATCATTTTCAGCATCATTACTCCAGTCTTCAGTGTCACATGATCCTTCAGAAATCATTCTAATATGCTGATCTGCTGCTCAAGAAACATTTAATGTGTACAATTGTACAAAATATTTGTGTACAATATTTTTTTTCAGGATTATTTGATGAATAGAAAGTTCAAAAGAACAGTGTTTATCTGAAATCTAATCTTTTGTAACATTATAAATGTCTTTACTGCCACTTTTGATCGATTTAATGCATCCTTGCTGAATAAAAGTATTAATTTCTTTAATTTCTTTTCAAAAAAATAAAAATAAAAATTCTTACTGACCCCAAACTTTTGAACGGTAGTGTATAATGCTACAGAAGCTTTGTATTTCAGATAAATGCTGTTCTTTTGAACTTTCTATTCATCAAGGAATCCTGAAAACAACTGTTTTCAACATTGAAAATAATCATAAATGTTTATTGAGCAGCAAATCAGCATATTAGAATGATTTCTGAAGGATCATGTGACACTGAAGACGATGCTGAAAATTCAGCTTTTGCCATCACAGGAATAAATTACTTTGTCAAATATATTCAAATAGAAAACAGTTATTTTAAATTGTAATAATATTTCACAATATTACTGTTTTTTTACTGCATTTTTAATTAAATAAATGTAGCCTTGGTGAGCAGACGAAACTTCTTTTAAAAAAATTAAAAATCTTAGTGGTTCCAAACTTTTGGACTGTACTGTATGTTCGGTTCGGTTTGTATCACGGTTTTAGTGTCACAGTTTCGGTACAGTTCGGTACGTGCTATGTTCAGTATGATCACACTGTTTCAGTCTGTGTTGTGTCTGTGTTTACAGTTTGTTTTTTAAACATAATTCAGAAAATCAATATCAGTTCATCTCCAAGTGCTGCTCAAGCATTCAAGCATTCAGCTGTGTCAGACACCCTGCTGTGATCATCAAATTTTTTTAAATCAAATGACAGGCAAATATTGATTTGTTTTCATAACGAGAGCGCAATGTGTATATGATTATATCAGCTGGAGGTCAGCAAAATGATCGTTTCTGTGCTATTCGACAGCTGAGGAATAACGAGTAGAGAGTTTGCCATTTTGCGCTTCAATTAGACCCCTCTAACGGCGGGCTGCGATAATTAAATCAGAGTTAATTTTCACAATCCCTAAAATAGCCCCCACATTACATTGCCTCTTCCTCTGGAGAGACACATATCTTATTTTGAAGCATTAGGTATAATTAGGCACTATTAATTTGGATTATGAAGTGCACCCTTGTCTTTTTGGAGCTAATTGAGATGGTGTGGTTACTCCAGCTGTGGTTGGCTCAGTTGCGGCTCTATGGCAACAATCTGTTGACCTTTGTGCACTGCAAGAGCTGCATCTGCAAGAAGGAAAATAGTCAGTTGGAAAAATAATAATCATGCTAGATAGCTCTGTTAAGATGTTCTCGAGCTCTCCAGCCGTATCCTTTAATTCTCTGTCATCTTTAGGCAGAGCAGAATCTTTCAGCTGTGCAAATAAAAGCTGCATTTACCCAAGCTGTTTTAGATGTCTGTAAATATGACAGCTGAATTGACTGTACCGCCACAGTGGTTGCCCTATTTTAAGCAAATTTAATTATTATTAAAAGAAATGTCAATCACACAGCAGTTGGCAAACTTTTCGTATCTGTTAAAGAAACTGTTTACCCTCTTAGGAGTTTTGTTTCACACAAAACATTGGCAATTTCTGTCAAGCTAAGCTGGTATGGCTGCTGAACTTCTATGAGTTATTTACTTAAAGGAACCACTCAGTTTTGTCAACTGTGTATTTATATCAAAATATATTAAACAACACTTCTGAATAAATACTGCAAAAAAAAAAAAAAAAAAAATGTTGAAAACCCCGACCTCTTCAGCTTCATGGCTCCATCCTGGCATATGACACCTACTTTTAATGATTCAATCAACTCCCAATGGAAAAAGTCGGGTCCTATTCTACTTTCTTTTTTTTTCTTTTTTTTCTCTCACAATAAATATCCTGTTTTACTTGGAAATACTTCATATTATGGAAGTAAAATGAGTTGTGAACACAATTTTGATAAATATATTATATTATACATTAAATATTATATAATATAAAATGTGTAATATTATATAAACGTATAATGTAATATATATTAGTATATTGTCAAATTATTTGCATATTGCAAAATAATTAAAATGTATTATATCCTTTTTATAAGATTAAATTAAGTGTTCTATTTTAATGGTTTTAATTGGTAATTTTATTTTTTATTTTATTTTATTTTATTTTATTTTATTTTATTTTATTTTATTTTATTTTATTTTATTTTATTTTATTTTATTTTATACAAACCCCAGGTCTTGTCACATTATTTGCATATTGTTAATGCAGCATGCAAATCTTTTTATAAGATCAAATTAAGTGTTCTATTTTAATGGTTTTAATTGGTAATTTTATTTTTTATTTTATTTTATTTTATTTTATTTTATTTTATTTTATTTTATTTTATTTTATTTTATTTTATTTTATTTTATTTTATTTTATTTTATTTTATTTTATTTTATTTTATTTTATTTTATTTTATTTTATACAAACCCCAGGTCTTGTCACATTATTTGCATATTGTTAATGCAGCATGCAAATCTTTTTATAAGATCAAATTAAGTGTTCTATTTTAATGGTTTTAATTGGTAATTTTATTTTTTATTTTATTTTATTTTATTTTATTTTATTTTATTTTATTTTATTTTATTTTATTTTATTTTATTTTATTTTATTTTATTTTATTTTATTTTATTTTATTTTATTTTATTTTATTTTATTTTATTTTATACAAACCCCAGGTCTTGTCACATTATTTGCATATTGTTAATGCAGCATGCAAATCTTTTTATAAGATCAAATTAAGTGTTCTATTTTAATGGTTTTAATTGGTTATTTTATTTTATTTTATTTTATTTTATTTTATTTTATTTTATTTTATTTTATTTTATTTTATTTTATTTTATTTTATTTTATTTTATTTTATTTTATTTTATTTTATTTTATTTTATTTTATTTTATTTTATTTTATTTTATTTTAAACAAACCCCAGGTCTTGTCACATTATTAATGGTTTTAATTGGTAATTTTATTTTTTATTTTATTTTATTTTATCTTGCAAAATAATTTTTTTGATTATTTTTTATATTGATTATTTTATTTTATTTTATTTTAAACAAACCCCAGGTCTTGTCACATTATTTGCATATTGTTAATGCAACATGCAAATCTTTTTATAAGATCAAATTAAGTGTTATATTTTAATTATTTTAATTGTTTATTTTTCATTTCATTATATCTCAACAACCCCCAATATTGCAGTACTTATGACTTTTAATTGTTTTTGTTTTGTTTGTTTTTTTTATTTCAGAGAGATTTAATGTTTACTTGATGCCTACCCCAAACCTGGACATCTACGGAGAGTGCACAATGCAGATCACCCATGAGAACATCTACCTTTGGGACGTCCATAATGCCAGAGTCAAGCTGGTCATGTGGCCGCTCAACTCCCTGAGGAGATACGGCAGAGACTCGACCTGGTTCACGTTTGAGTCCGGGAGGTGTGTCAACGCCATTTGATTCTAGTTGGTTGTGCTTTTGTCTGACAAGATGTTTTCACCCTAAATCCAATAGTCCTGATTCTGCTGCTCTGGATATTGATTCGCTGATTCATGAAGGTGCTCAACATTTAGTATAATTTCCCTTGAATGGCTGCCCTTAACGTGTACTACTACTACGACAAGAGTGTGAATGTACTGAAAACTAATAGAAGCAATAATTGCTTAACGGATGTGTGTTGTGCTCTTACAGGATGTGCGACACAGGGGAGGGTTTGTTCACGTTCCAGACGAGAGAAGGCGAGATGATCTATCAGAGAGTTCACTCTGCCACACTGTCCATCGCCGAGCAACATGAACGCATGATGATGGAGATGGAGAAGAGCTCACAGGTATAGTAAAACTACATATCTCAGAAATCTACATAGGGCACACTGGGGTGAAAGACTTTTCTTATTTAGTATTTTATAACAATTTGCTGTGTGTATTATTCTGTAATATTAGTACAAGCATATATCACAAATGAGTCTCAATTCAATTGTAAAGTTCAAAATGAAAGGGTGTTTCTGGGGTTCTCTATTTATTTATCATTGATAAAATTTCTATAGTATTAATAATAATAACCTCCATGTGCACAGAAAATGCACCATATTGCTTCTTTTATTTTAAAGGGGACCTATAATGCCCCTTTTACAAGATGCAATATGGTGTCCCCAGAATGTGTCTGTGAAGTTTCAGCTCAAAATACCCCACAGATCATTTATTATAGCTTGTCAAATTTGGGTGTGAGCAAAAACACACCATTTTTGTGTGTCCATTTAAATGCAAATGAGCTGCTGCTCCCGGCCCGCTTTCCAAAAGAGGGTGGAGCTTTAACAGCTCGCGCTTCAGTTGCTCAACAACAACAAAGCTGGAGAATCTCACGCAGCCAAAATGACGATTGTCAGTAACGGTTTAGCCTTACATTGTTCAAACAGGACAAGAAACTCAGGAAGAAGTTACAACTTTTAGAAAGCATCTGGACGTTTCTGAATGTTTATTGGATAAATTATGTAGTTGCTGTGGAGTCGATTCAAATCACTGACTAGCATGTGCCACCATGTTAATCTTTCGTGCGTTGAATTGACCCTGAAATGACGGCATGGCAACAACACTCTACAACAACTCTTAATCTTCTCTAAAGCAGCCCAACATGGCCTCACCCCCTTTGTTGCGTGTTCTCAGGGATGGGGTTTATGTACATTTTTGGGTTTGTGATGTCACCAACCCAGGAAGAAGCTAGTCCCTACCAGCCCTTAAAAAGCGATTTTTGTAAAAAAATTCTTTGCATTGAACTTTGAGCATCGTAACTTTGCAGACGTTGTTTATGCTCAAACAACATTACACACTAACTAAAGTTAAAAAAGTGAAATCAGAATCAATTTAACTTTTTATTCAATCACCTAATACAAAACTAAAAAAAGTTTTATTTAAATAAAAAAAAAATATTATTATTATTTGCTTTTTAATTCTCAAAATACGTTACCGTTCAAAACTTTGGGGTCAGTAAAAAAAAAATTTGGTAAAACTTTCTATGAAGACCATGCTTATAATAAATTATAGCTCCATTTATACTTATTTATAAGCAAGTATTACTATTTTATAAACAAATTTATACTTAAAATTTATACTTACAGACTTAAGATTTATACGACTTTACAAGAACAGTTATATTTACATTTATATTATTTTTATAATTACTTATAAGTCATGCATTTTCCTTAATTAATTATTATACACTGATTTATAAGTATTAATTAATATTTATAAAGATGCAACCTGCATTGCTATGTTATGTTATAGTTACAATGACTTTTTATTCAGATTTCTGTCAAATTAGTGAATATATTGTTATTAATAGCCGTGTTGTGTTCTTATAAATACTTATTGTCAGTAATAATACAGTTACTATTCTCTATAAATGCATCATTGATGGCTTTAAGTAAAGTGAAAATATAGGAAGCAATTTTCTTAAATCAAATGTTAAGAAATCATGTAGATGTGCTCATTATACATTTTAAATTGCTCACTTGTCAGTGTAACTAATGAACAATTCCTGTAATAAAATAAAAAAAACAAATCATTAATTCAAACAGTTTACATTTTTTTAATATGACATGCTAGCAAAACACTGCAACAATATTTTAAAAGTATAATTCCAAACTGCTATAAGCAATAATATGCATATGGCTGAGGAGATATAGATTTGAACAAATCAAAATTACCATTCATGACCTCTAATGCAAACATTAGCCATTAAAGACATAATTGATAACTACAACAAACAAGAGTCTATGGAACTATTTTATATTCAGTCATTTATAAAATTCAGTCATTTATAAATCAGTGTATTGAAAAAGAAAATGCATGACTTATAAGTAATTATAAAAATAATATAAATGTATATATAACTGTTCTTATAATGCAGTATAGGTCTTAATGAGTCTTTATAAATACATATAGTATAGTATAGTATAGTATGGTATAGTATAGTAATATTTACTTATAAGTATAAATGGGGCTATAAATTATTATAAGCATGGTCTTCATAAAAAAAGTGTTACCAAATTTTTTTTTTGAAAGAAATTGAGGCTTTTATTTAGCAAGGACGTATTCAACTGATAAAAAGGGACATTTTTAATGTTACAAAATATTTATTTTTTTCAAATAAATGCTGCATCACTGTTTCCACAAAAATATTAAGCAGCACAATTTTTATTTCAACATAGATAATAATAAGAAATGTTTCTTGAGCACTAAATCAGCATATTAGAATGATTTCTGAAGGGTCATGTGACACTGAAGACTGGACTAATGATGTTGAAAATGCATCTTTGCATCACAGGAATAAATTACTTTTTAAAATATATAGAAAACTGGTATTTTGAACTGTAATGATATTACACAAAATTACTGTTTTAAATGTAGAAAGACATGCAGACTTGATAAGCATAAGGGGATTACAACCATAAAAACAAAAACAAACAAACATTTACTGACCTCGAACCTTTGAATGGTAATTGTATACATGATTATTTCAGTGATTCATGTATGCTCCACAACATTATTACTTTAGATCAGATTACCTAAAAGTCAATCTTTTGTCACTGCACACAATAAAATGGTGGATCAGGATTGCAACTTGCTACTTACCCTTTAGGATTCCTCTTAAGTTTTCCCATGTCCTTGCTCGTAGAGCACACAGGTCACAGAACACTGGCATATTTGCACTGTCCTTACGTCAAAATTGATGTGCTTATGTGTTCCCATAGCTCAACTGGTAGAGCATGACATTATTAGCAACATCAAGGTCAAGAGTTTGATTCCCAAGAACACACACACTGATAAACAGCATACCTTCAACTGCAACTGTAGTCCTTTGGTTAAAAGCATTTACCAAATGCGTACGTGTAAATGGATTTGAGATGCATCCTAGTTGCAAGATAACAACAGAAATAACAGCCTCAAGAGGTTTTCAACATTCAAAGCTTTCTGCATCTAAACAGTAATGCCTTGGAATGTAATCTCACCATTTTTATTGTCAGCATATCACTGAAACCACATTTTGGTTATTTCTCTCTAACCTCCTGAAGCAAGTGAAGTTGATGAATCGTTCAGTCGCCTGGTGCGCGATGGTCTTTCCTGCACTATTTAAACCTCGCTCGCTGGCAGTGAATCTGTGCTGTCATCTCTAAGGCCTTCAGTGGAGGCTGATGAGACTTGACCATATGGCCCTCCGCTCAGATCTCGCATTCAGGACCCTTGCCAAAAATGTTGCTTGCTCTGAAATCTTGATCATGAGTCCCGCTACGAGTATTATTTGCTCGAATTTATGAAATTCTTGTGATAAATGCTCTGTTTTTAAAAGGCTGTAATCACACTTCACCTGTCATCAGTAATGATCAAAACAGCCTAATGGAGGGGTGCTGTTTACTGCGAGTCTCGGCCTTTGAAATCCTCTGTGTAAGCCCTTTCCGAGTGATTTGACTGGAAATATAACCAATGTAACCCAATGATTTTCTGCTCTGCCTCACAGACTCTTTCAAACGAGAGCACATTAACAAAGTCGATATCTCTCCCGCGAAGCGCTTACTGGCACCACATCACGCGTCAGAACAGCGTGGGAGACATCTGCAATTACCAAGGTAAGACAGAGCTCTTTCCCACTCCACAGCTCAGTGAAAACACAGTCTTTAAATGTGCGCCGTACTTATGAGGGTGACGATTTCATCCGAAGCTCCATTGGGTACATTTATAAATCGGTGAGCAACACTGGCCCTTTCACTTGGGTAAAGTAAATCAATCCGGCGATTGAATAAAGCAATAATATAGCAACACGAATGTTGTGCGTGTAACAGCGCTACATGCTCTTTAACATCCCTCTGCCCTTTCTGGAGTTCTTGAGTGAAAAGTGTTTTGTAAGACGGTTTGAATGTGGTTACTGCATTAGTCTAGCTGGAAATCAGACTGGTGGATTTAATTCAATACTTTAAGTGAACATAAATTAAGCATGGAGGGTTTCCATAGTGATCTTGAATTACCAGTAAAGCTGTGTTCCGCATAGGGAGCGGATTTGCATAAAGGAGCTGATGAGCATGTATTCATCTAATTAAAACAATTGTGTCAGCAAAACCTTACTGTATTTATGTTTATTAAAACATTTGGATGCTTCTCCTATTAAGCCAACAAATAACTCGTACTGCATTTAAAGTAAAAGGCGCTTACATCACATTTAAAGGGATAGATCATCTAAAAATAAAAATGTATATTTCATTTACTGACTTTCATGTTGTTCCAAAGCCATGTGAGTTTCATTCTACAGTGGAAAATAACTGAAGTTTAGCAGAATGTTCAAACTGCTCTTTTCATCAAAAGTGGATGGGGATCAGGGGCTTTCAAGACCTTAAAGTATTACTATAATAGTACCTTAATAGTACTATAGTATGATTTTGAAGCTCTTTATAGCTTTGTGTGAGGAAAATACAGAATTTAACCCTTAAATGCATACCTCGGGTCTTTAGTGACCCGGGACGTCCTTCACTGTAATGTAAAAATTGTATAGGGTCGCTAACGACCCGAGGTGTGTATGAGTGTACATATATTTTTTCTGCACAACAATAATTAAATCTTAGATGACGGAATAAGTGCAATTCACCTTTATTCCACAAGGTGGCAATGTCTGATACACAATGCTGAAGTGACGACTCATTTAGACAGAAAACGAAATAATAAGAGAAACATGAAATGGCTCAGCGATTTACTGCAGAGCAAGTACTGAACACAATCAAATATGACTGTAACTGTTACAGGATGGATCTGGTGAAGCTGTTAGTGATCAAAATATTGATTTTTTTTTTTTTTAAAGAAAATTATAGTTTTGAGAATACATTTGAGATCATGAATGGGCTCCTATTCATGACCTCAAACATAAAACTAGCCTATTATTTGCTGAATTTACTGGGAACTGAGCTCTGACAAGGACAGTGGTGATGGCATAAAACATCTGCTCAAACGGAGCCCTTTCAAGCTCCAAAAGGTAACAAAATATGCTTTATTTTATTCTTCTGTAATTGTTACTTTAATATCAGAGGAGTTTTATATTATCGCAACAGGTAGAAATCCATCAGTGTTAGATATAGATCCAGGTCGATAAAGACCCGAATATGTAAGAATGATTGGTGAAACAGCATTTAAGGGTTAAAGGGATAGTTCACCAAAAAATGAATGAAAATGTTGTCATTACTTACTCACCCTCAGGTGGTTCCAAATCAGTTTTTCTGAGTTTTTTTCTTTCATTTTAACACAAAAGAAGAATATAATATAAGAATAAGAATATAAGAATATATATAAAAAAAAAATATATATAGTTTGTAACCAGACTGTTGATGGGTAGCCATTGACTTCCATAGTAGGAAAAAAAATACTATGGAATTCAGTGGGCCCTATTTTAACGTTCTAAGTGCATGGTCTGAAGCGCATGGCGCAAGTGCACTTAGGGCGTGTCCGAATCCACTTTTGCTAGTATAACGACTGGAAAATGGTCGGCGTGCTCAGCGCATGGTCTAAAAGGTTTGTCCCTATTCTCTTAATGAGTAATGGGTGTGTTTTGGCCGTAGCGTGCAATAAACCAATCAGAGTCTCATCTCCCATTCCCTTTAAAAGCCAGTTGCGCTCGCGCCGTGGCAGATTTGCTATTTACATGGCGGAATTTGCAAGCGTAAAAACTGAACGCTTCTCTAGCGAGGAAACGGATCTGCTGGCGTGTGAAGTCAAAGCGCTCGAGCAGACCATCTACGGGAAAAGCCGGATTCAACTAGGGCTGTCAAGCGATTAATCAGAAAAGTTTGCATAATATATGTGTGCATGAGTAATGTGTGTAAATAATATGTATATATAAATACACACAAATTAATGTATATATTTAAGAGAAAAATGTTATTTATGTACAAAAAAATGTATTTATATTAGTGGTGGGCATAGATTATTTTTTTTAATCTAGATTAAGCTCACTGTAATCTTGGAATTAATCTAGATTAAAATGGCTCATTTGAATTCTGCCGAGGACATTCAGAATATGCGTGCTACCCAAATAATGACTAAAAGTAATCTGCTATTTTGTACAACAAAGCAGGCAGGAGTTGGAAGATTAACCTCGGTGGAGTTAAACTTGAAAACTTGTGTATATTGACATCTTTCCACGTTTAAAACGACAATGATTCTCATGTTCATTCATGTTTATTTGATGCTGTAGTAAGAGATGATCGGTTTACGAGCCTCTTGAGCTGAGGGGCTACAGCAATCTGTCACGACCAGGGTTTGACATTAACTTTTTTGCTCACCAGCCACTGTGACTAGTGGTTTTCCAAAGTTACTAGCCACTCAGCATTTTCACTGGCCACAATTTTGATGTTGGTAAATTACATTTTATATGATTAAAGTTTACTTTGTTATGCTTAAAGTACTTTATTTTGAGCAATTTTACTTGATTTAGAAGATTTAAAACCCTTTCAAACTTTTAAATGCAGATTGACCACCCAAATCAAGACTACATTGTATATCAGCTGGTATGTACAGGTGGGCAAGAGGTGGACAATATGAGCATGGGCTAATATGAGATAAGTTATTTGTGTTAGGCTATATAAAAGAACAAAGAAGCAAATTACAAAAACAATAGTAAATTAAAAATAATCTTTTTTCAGATACGCTAGGTTTAACATATAGCCTACATTCATTTAACATCTTTTGTTGTTTAACATTAATGACCTATTTAATTGGGCTGCTGAATGCATGGACGTAACTGACGCATATTCAGTTATTACTCACCTGTTTACGTCCACTTAAGCCATAACCGACTGTATTCACACGAGATACTCCACACGATGGACTTTTAGACATCTGTGTGCACGTGTATTTGACTATTCAGGCGCAAGAGAACTGATCGCGCTCGCGACAGAGAGAGAGAGCTTACGCAAGAAAGCGCTTCTGTTGTGTGTCATTCAGCACAATTCCACCTATCCCTCCTTCACTAACTGCACGTAAATAATGAATTGTGTGATTGGATTGAAATTTTGTGCTTTGTTTAATATCATAAGTAACCTGCTCTGTCTTGTCTGTCGACGTGTTGTCAGTGTCCTCTTTTCTCCGCGATGCATTTTTCACTGCGTGTGGAGTGACAGCGCCACGGCTTGTCGGACAAAGCAACAGTAACTAAGGGGGGCGGGTCTTTGCGAAGGGTCAATTCGGCTAGGGATACATCCGCGCTAAAATATCAAGGTGAAAGTCATCATAGCTTGCGTAGTATAGACCCAGCTCCCAACCCAACTTTGAGAATAGATTAACGCCGATATTTTTTTATCGCCCGATAAGAGTCTCACGTTAATGCCAATAACGGCCCACCACTAATTTATATATAACATAAATGATATAAAACTATAAATAAATACATATATTTCTCAAATATATACATGGATGTGTTTGTATTTATATATACATAATTACACACAGTACACCCGCATATATTAGGCAAACTCGAACTTTTATTTTGTATGCGATTAATCGTGATAAATTTTTGTATGCGATTAATAGCGATACATTTTTAATGGCACGTTTGTGGGCTGCTGCAAAGTCCTCTGTGTGTAATAAGCAGAGTGAACATGCGTTGTGCATAACAAATATTGCACCATTGACTTTAGACCAGGTTTCAGTTGGTCAATGGCGCAGTCTATTTCAGTTGCCTCAAAATAGCAATGCGCCAACAATGCGCCTGAACACACCTCGTTTTCAGACCAGCACGCCCATGGGCACACAAATGGGTGCAAATGCATTTGCATTTTAAACAATGTGACGCAGGACGTGAAAATGATAATTGTGTCGGGCTGAAACTGCACCGGGTGTATGATAGGGGGTGCCATCAACTGTCTGGTTACAAACATTATTTAAAATATCTTCTTTTGTGTTTAACAGAAGAAAGACAGTCGTACAGGTTTGGAACAACATGAGGGTGAGTAAATGATGGCAAAATTTTCAGTTTTGGGTGAACTATCCCTTTAAGTTATGATTTACTAATAATCTTAATTTGAAAACTTTCAATATATGGGAAAGAGTCTTGAACATTCTGCTATACTCTAAATACTCCTTTTATGTTTAACTGAAAACTGCCATATGGATTTCAGTAAAGATTTACAGATTTTCTTTTTGAACTATTCTCATGTAAAACCTCGCTGACGCACATGTAAATCCACTTTACAAAAATACATTTTGCATCTACTTGCTATTTGCGTGCCATTGATTTTCTTTTTCATTTCCATGGCTCCTTTTTAGCTAATGCTTTTGAGAGTTGGATTGAAAGAGTGTGTTTATGTCCATGTGGTCCGGAGAAGCGTAGCATTAGGGAAATGATGTGTCCATCTGCTAGGAGAGAAATTAGTTAATCTGCCTAGTGAGAGATAACTGGACGCCACATGGGTTTGGTGCCTCGGCCTTTGTCAAGCTGTCAAAACGGTCCTTTGTCATATGCGAATAACCTGTGTTTTTACTGTAACGCAATTCCACAAGACACAAGCAGGAAATTTGAACATATGAATGCGTTAGTGTAGACATAAAAAGATTATTAGCTATAATGGCATGATATTTGCGTCCCTAATCAGTGAAAAAATGTTTTGAGGCAGCTCCATCTGCTGATGTATCTGCCTCTGAGGCAGCCAGCCTTAAAACCTCTGTCTCGTTCATCATTGTGGCATTCCCATTGTTGAGATGTTAGCCTGATATAGTGAATGTTCCACCTCCTCATCAGCTTCCCTCAGAAATACAAATTCAGCAGAATGCTGCTTTTTTTTCAATGAATAAATTGAGTGCATCACCATGTTGAAGGACGGTGTTTAGGTTGAGGAGTCAATGAGAGCGCGCGCCTTCCGTGAGAGGAAAATGGAAAATATTATAAAGATCTCTGCTGTGCAAAAGCACTCTCCTTATGAATTGTGCTGAATAGAGGACTTTGCCACCTGCGTAAGATGGCATATACAGCATAAGATGCTTTTTTAATCAATCAGCATGCATATGAACAACCTACCGCACTGCTGTGTATGATAATATACAGTTCATGCCGTAAATCTAATCATTCACACCTGAAGAATGGATACTACATAAATGAACAAAGATGAATTGGTGACAGCTTGTCATTAACAAACAGTATGTACTGTTCAGCATGTTCATTTAACTGCTCATTAGTTTGTGCACATTTAAATATTACATTTAAAAGCTTTTAAAAATGTTTAAATAAAATACAAAATTTTATTTTAAAAAGTCAAATACATTTAAATGTTCATTAATTAAATGTTTATTTATTTTTTAGTGTATAATTGTTAAATCTAAAATTTAAATGTAAACATTAGTAGAAATAATAGGCATTTATTAAGTAATGTTCAAAAGTTTGGGGCACTTTTATTCAGAGTGGATGCATTAAATTGATTAAAAGTGACAGTAAAGATATTTATAATGTTATAAAAAAATCTATTTAAAAGAAATGCTGTTCTTTTGAACTTTCTATTCATCAAAGCATTCTGAAAAAAAAAAATGTTTTCACATAATAATATGAAATGTTTCTTGAGTAAATCAGCATATTATAATGATTTCTGAATGATCATGTGAATAATGATGCTGAAAATTCAGCTTTGCCATCACAGGAATAAATTACATTTTAAAATATGTTGAAATAGAAAATAATTATTTTAAACTAATAATATTTCACAAAATTGCTGTTTTTACTGTATTTCTAATCAAATAATTGCAGCATTGGTAAACATATGATTCTTTCAAAAATACAAAAGAATTGTACCGTCCCCAAACATTTGAACGGTAGTGTGTAAAACAAAGTAATAGGAAATCTAAAATAAATGATCATCCCTACACTGTAAATAATTATTTTCATGATTTGCTATCAGAACATTTTTTTTTTTTGTTTTTTGTCAAATCAACTTAAATAATTACAGAAGCCCTGAACCACATGGTGGAAAGAAAAAAAAAAATTATGGTGGGGAGAAAAAAAGAAAACTTATTGTGTTATTTCGAGATATTAAGTCGTTATTTCGAGATTTTAAGTTGTTATTTCGACATAAAAAGTTATGACGTATTTCGTTATTTCAAATTATTAATTCATTATTTCAACGACATAACTTATTTCGACAACATAACTCGTTATTTCAACATATCTCGTGATTTCAACATAATTCACTATTTCAATCTCGTTCTTGTATATCAAGTTTAATAAAAGACGTGCACAATTCAATGTCTTCAGTGGCGCAACAGTAACGTGTCGGCTTGCAGTCAACTTACGTTGAAATAACGACTTATGTCGAAATAACGACTTGCGTTGTAATAACGAGTTATGTCGAAATAACGAATTATGTCGAAATAACGAATTATGTCGAAATAATGAGAGATTGTCGTAATAACGACTTACGTCGAATAACCGACTTAATATCTCGAAATAACGACTTAATATCTCGAAATAATGACTTATGTCAAAATAACGACTACTTGTGTTGAAATAACGAGAATTACGAGTTTTCTTTTTTTCCTCCCCACCAAGTTTTCTTTTCTTTTTTTTTCTACCATGCGGTTCAGGGCTTCCGTAAATAATTAATGTGGTTCAGATAACATAGTATTTTGAGTTTCTATTGATTAAGCCAATCACCTCCATTCATAATTCTATTGATTTTAAGCCAATCACCTTCATTGTATTAACTAAAATTTTTAATTTCAATGAACTTACAATTTTAAGGAAACCAGGTAACTTACTTTTTTAAGGTAAACCAACAATTCTTTTTTTTTAACAGTGTATAAGCATAATGTATAGTAATGATGTTTGGTGATATATTAATGAAGGTTATTATAATGTGATGCATTTTAAGACATTTAAAGAATGTGTTTTCCCCTCATATTGATGTATGAACTACAATATAAAGATGAATATCTGCACTTTAATTGTTTACAGTAACTTCTCCAGCTAATATCCACATCTGGCAGGAAAGAACATGACTTCCTGTCACTTTGTGAATGAGAAATAATGCCTGGAAAGTGTTGTGCTGATGTTCATTCAGTCACAGCTCAGGTGACAGATAGAAAACAGGGGCCAAACTGGCAGCGTACATTTGGTCACAAGATAAATCTGTAGTCAGCAGGTATGGATTTGCTGACTCATATAATATGAGTCATACTGTATGCATTCTGTTAAAAATGGATCACCTCCTTCCGTTCCCCTCCAAGACATGTAGCACAATTAATAAATACTTCCTGTTACAAATAGCCTTGCAGTTCCTGTATGTAACTTTACCTTATGCCATAATAATGTCTTTTGAATTTATTTGGACTTTTTCAGCATATTTTGAAATGTGCAATTGCGTGATAATAATTTGATTAATACATATTTTGCATTATTTGATGGCTTTATTAGGGCACTATAACTTGAGATTGAGATGTGGAAACGAACCGAATCCAGTCATAAAATGGAATTTATTGGATAATGCGGAATGTTACCGAATTTGGTAAATTTTGGATGAATAAAGTAGCACCGTACAAATAATCATAATATTTCATCTACTCGACACTCGTGGTGTTTTCAGCGTCTGCAATCTCACTAAATGAACACATGAACTTCATGTCCAGAGCTGCTCTGAGAGCCACTTTATCAGCATTTCACCATTTCATCTAATCATCATATACACATTGAAACTCAAAGGTCTTCTCTACAACTCACCACAAGAAGTTCATTTTAACTTGAAGAAATTATTACAGAAATATGTGACCAGTGCAGGCAAAATGAGTCGGAATGCACATGGGCTAATTACGATTTACAGGCAAAACAAGTCAAAGATTTTGGACGAATTTGAGGTTTTCACAAAAATGAGTTCATTAAGCCCTCATCCAATGATTCAAATGCTTCAAATAGCAATTACACATCTAAAAGTATCTTTATTTGTATGTTTTCTGAGAGGAGTACCTTTCCTTTGACCATGAAAAATGCAGTTTTGCGCTTCCCCTCAGCAACTTCCTCATTAGTCCAAGTTTGGTATCGGTTTAAAGTGTAGCATTCCAACTTTGTCAATATTCATAGTGAATTTTTGATGGCATGAATCTGAACCAATGAAAAGTGATTTTCAAACTCATTCTAATTCTCATTCTAACAAATCAATCTTACTCACGCTGACGGACAGGTCCGAAGTGCTCGCATAAAGTGTGCGATCCCGATATGCATGTATAAACAATTACAGTACTTCAAAATATTGATTAAAAAAAAGATGAATATATATATTTTCCTATAGATATTTGGTTTTGATGAGGTGTTTGTCAAATTAGGTGTTATTAACAGGGATTTTAAAGTATGGTTGCTAGATGATTTTGTTTTGGAACCTTAAAGGTCCCGTTTTTCGTGGTTTTCTGAAGCTTTGATTGTGTTTATAGTGTGCAATATAACATGTGTTCATGTTTCACGTGTAAAAAAACCTGTATTTTTCACATAATTTACTTATCTGCATACCGCTGTTTCCACTGTCATAAAAACGGGCTGATGACTTCCTTGTTCTATGAAGTCCCTCCTTCAGAAATACGTAACGAGTGCCAGCGGTTCCTGTGTTGTGATTCGACAGCAGCTTACCTTACCAGTTGTGGTCCATAAACAACGCCTTCTCCAGACAAAGAGGGAATTGCTCCATCTTTCAAGAATAATCTTAGTCTCAATCAGTTTAATGCCGGATTCGCACAGAGGAAGCTGTCCTCAGCAAAATGTGCTGCACATAGTTTTACATGTGAATTATAATTTTCTGGAACCGAGTTAAACATAAATTGTAACCATTGATCTCTAAGTACAGCGTCCCTGGGAAGGCCAAACAAAGGTGTTTGGACTGCGGGATGAAAATAACAGTGTTTCGACGACATGGCGACAAACACACTCTACAAACACAACTCT
The DNA here is from genome assembly GCF_024489055.1 of Chanodichthys erythropterus. Classification (NCBI taxonomy): domain Eukaryota; kingdom Metazoa; phylum Chordata; class Actinopteri; order Cypriniformes; family Xenocyprididae; genus Chanodichthys; species Chanodichthys erythropterus. The sequence continues at coordinate 4,226,651 of NC_090243.1, forward strand.
TGCTCTTCTCCGTGGGAGTGCAACAAGACCACGCCCCCTTTTTTGTGTATTCCTGTGGGCGGAGGTTAGTCAAAAAACTGTTTTAGTGACGTCATTAAAGAAGGAAGTAGAGGGATGTAGTCCAAACTGGCAATTCGATGTAGGCGACTTCTGTTAAATAAAATATCTCGCTTGGCATTGAACTTTGAGCTTTAAAATTTTACAGATTTTATTTATACTCTAACAACAACATTACACACTAACTAAAGCTTGAAACATGGGATCACAAAGAACGGGACCTTTAAGAACCTTTAAGTCTACTCTATCTACTTCAAACAGGTGTAGCTCAGTCATTTTTTTGTCAGATTCCAATAAATCATACATCATTTTGAAGGTTTTTTTAAAGGTGCTACAGAGGATCTTTTCGTCGACTGAGAAACCAAAGACTGTTAGTGAGTTTTTGAAATGAGCGCATGCGTAAGAACAACCCCCCTCCTTCACAGCTCATTTCGTTTTTTGTGCACAAGTATTGGAACACAAGTGTTTATCACCGGCATTCGCTGTGTCGATGATCGCGTAAATGATTGGCTGATGTTTTTAAGGCCCTACCTCGTGCACAGATGATGTATATTAATATTATTCCTTTCAGTGCACCTAATAAATATCAGTTAGTATCAGTATCAGTTAATATCACTTTTATCAGTTAGTAAAGACAGTTTCAAGTAATATTGCAAAAATGTATAAAACACAACATCCTCTTTGTGAAAATAACTTATTTTTGAAAATGTGCTTATTGCGGCTAATTTTGCCATCACTGGTCACATATATTACTATTGTACAGTAGTATGTACTTTTCAATGTAAACATTTTTTGTTTAAAAGAATATCACATGATATCACACTTTTTCATCCATGTTATAAACAGTAAACCTCCGCAGCACTGTCAACAATTTTATTAATTCAGTTAATTAGACAAGCTTCTTGATTATTAAGAAATTAAATAAAGCTTTAAAATGGAATTAAAATGGAAAACACACACATTGGGTTTGTGTGTAGACAGGAGTTTTACTATATATATATATATATATATATATATATATATATATATATATATATATATATATATATATATATATATATATATATATATATATATATATATATATATATATATATATATATATTATATTTTCCCCATGGGAACAGATTATCATTGCAGGAACATTTGGTCCCCAAAATGTAGGGACTACCTGGACCACAAACACACACACAGGTTCCTCCAGTTCCACACTTTCTCCAGGACACCTGCACTAAGCGCATGGTTGTCTGGGTTGGAGCTGAGCGAGCCCAGTCCATATACAGACTCAAAAATGCCCATCTTCGCATTCCTCACCATCTCGCTAATCTGAAATCAATACACAACAGACCCAATCTGTGTGCCTCCCTGCCAGACAGCACGTTCCCAGCAGCTCCAACCTAGCAGCAATGATATAAAGAGGCTTTTCTGGAAGATTCAGACAAGGGTAGAACGGAGAGAGCTTTTCTTATTATATAAACGCACTCACATGCTGCTGTTTCAGGTCTTGGGAACGCTCTGGAGTGGTTTGATAAGCCTGATTGGTCCCATGTGTGTCCTTCTGACCAGCTGCACCTTGCTTTTCTACTTATTGGGCCTCTTCTGTTCCCTGTCAGTATGTATATACGTGTGTGTGTGTGTGTGTGTGTGTGTGTGTGTGTGAACCTTTCCTTCAGCTAAACATGAGTAGGTGTACTTTTGCAGTGAAGTATTTTTCTGTTGCTCTTATGGACAACAACTACAGCTGTATTCGTTAACTAGTATTACTTATTCCTGTTCTGATAATGGCCATACCTGTATTAGCCATAGATAGACTGATATTACAAATAAACAATGTATAAAGTTTTAAGTTAAAGCTGCTGTCCGCGATTTTTGGCCCTCCAGCGGTTAATAAACATAACTGTACGCGTCTTGCGGAAGAACATTGTAGCTACTTTTCTCTGTGTATGTCTATGGCGAGTCACGCAGTTACTGTGATACTCTGCGGCGAGTCCTACCAGTCTGGTCCGAATATAAACACTTATTATAAGTGTACCATAATGATTCAGGGTAAGACAAAAACATGGTTTGGAATATGGATTCATGTTGCATATTCTCATTATATAATTTTTGTACATTTTTAACACAAAAAAAGTTGCGGACTGCAGCTTTAAAGTTTAGCAATGGAAGTTCCACACCAGGTAATAAAATCAATGCAAAAATTAATTAGTTTACATACATAACTGGGTAGTTGACATTAAATTAGTCTAGTGACAGCAGTGTGGGATACATTACTCCAACCAGAACCATTTTACAATTTGTATTATACATTAGTCATTTTAGTTGAGAGATTAAATGGATATTTCTACTTTTAACAACACATTTGTTGCACCACAACAAACTGTGTAAACAAATTAATAAATGAAATTAATCTAAAATATGTATATCTAAATCTAAAAACATTAAGTCGGGGGAAAAGTTCATGGACATGTTATCTGTCAATTACCCAATTACAGACTTTCGAAAATGGAGGCTTTTGCTTAAAACCTTTTCCTCTGCCTTCATTAGTTTGGCTCATTTACTTTGGCCTTTAGGTTTGTAATCACCTTGCGGTGAGTGGCTGTCTGGTGATGGCTGGTTATATGTAAGCAGCAGATTGGGCTTAATGTAAATTAACTTTCAGAGCAGGAAAATGTGAGTTTACTAATGCATAGAAATACATGGTGGAAAAAGGTGTTGTTCCCAGTCAAATCAATATATGTACCCAGTAGTGACTCCTGACTGTCAGTTTATGTAGGGCAGATTCTGGGTCTTAGCTCTATTTTGTAAACTTTATATTCTAATCACTGAACACATGCAGACACACTTTTGGCAGAGGTTGCATTATTCAGCCTGAGGGTGGCGCTCTCATGTTGATTGACAGGCTTATAACAGCGGAAACAACTTGCTCTGTAATTTTTGGTAATACAGATAAGAGTAATACAATCGAAACTGTTAACTCTACTTTTATTTGTGTACACTCACAATAACAACAAAACATTGTGATTTTGTAAAATAAAGCAAAACACACATGTGTTTTCTGCTGTCACAGTCTCTGTGAACTGGAGCACGTCACAAAAATTAATCGGAACTCATCAAATAGGCTACTTGCCTCTCAGACAATATATCTAGAAAGCTTGAAATGTCTACTGTTAAACAAACTAATACGAATCTAAAACAAATAGGCCCTACTTTCTGATTATGTAATCCGTATGAAAGGTGCGTTCTGTCTGAAGGCGTGTTCACTATACTGCGGAGGTGGCTTTGCCGCTGACACTGACTCAGAAAACACAAGTTTATTAATAAATAATAAAATGTCTCTTTGCTATTTTTTTTTTCTGTACACATTCATAATCATTACGTTTGCCGGTGCTTTGCAGCAAGCTTTATGAGTGCGCTTGAACACGGAATAGGTTATATATAAACACGTTTCTACCGCAGGAACTTTCCCCAGGGGCTTTGGGGTGGTACTCGGTGTGTTTCAACTGCAGGGACCAGGATCTAAATGAAGTTCCGGATAAAAATGTACCACTCAGAAAGTCACGAGGTAGTACTTTTTCAAAGTTCAGGAACTTTAGGGGGTGGGACTTGGTGTTCACGCAGCAATTTGATTGGTTGACTCCACGCAGCATTTTATTTCAATCACGATTTTTAAAAGTCTGTTGCGGTTAGAGTTGTTTGCTATCAACAATGGAGTTTAAAAATACGACGACAATGGATGGACGACGAGGTTCAGGCTTTATTAAGCTTGTATGCAGAGGACAAAATCCAGCGGGAAAGTTTTCAGTTTTTCTCCAGCTACATCTTTCTGTCTATGGAAGCTTGTTTCCACTGTGGAACAAAAAGAAAAAAGGTATTTGTGACTTTTTATCACACAATTCTGACTTTTTTTGTTTATATCTGATTTCTAAGCACGCAATTCCGAGGAAAAAAGTCAGAATTGCCCATTTATATCTCAAAATTCTGACTTTTTTTATCGCAATTCCAAACTTCTCACAATTCTGAGAAAAAAGGTCAGAATAGTATTGTAAAGTTTGTGAGAAATAATGTCAGAGCTGAATATTAAATTGCGAGAAAAAAGTGACATGCAACATGTTTCTTGTTTCTCACAATTACAAGTTGATATCTCACAATTCTGAAAAAGTCAAAATTATGAGTCGCAAATACCTTTTTTATTTTTTATTCCACGGCGGAAACAGACTTCCATAGTCTGTTAGACTTACAGAACAATAAAGCTATATTCGAATGTGACAGATTACAAATTGTTCAAAGCATTAAAATAATTTCATTTACACAAATACAAACATGTTATTACAGCAAGTTCAATACTCTTACAGTACTATACTCTAGTTTCTGCACTTCATCCTCTAGTCTAGGGCTGTGTAAGTCAGGCTGGTAAGAGCAACTTGCTTTAATGTCAAGCCAATGACAAATCATCTGTGTCCCACCAGGTTAGATCAGTGTACTGGAGCCTCTTGTGAGAGTGTACTGTATGTGTGCATGTACACATTTGTGTGCGAGTGTGTGACAGCTGTGGTCTAACCCGAAGCCCTGGCACTGCAGGAGCTGTCTTGCACACAACAAATATGCTTGTTTACCATCCCGGCTGATAATTCTCTTCTTTTTTTTTCTTTTTGTCCTACCAAGCTGAAACCGGGCCAGAACTTTGAGCAACAGATCTGCAGTATAATTGCATTTTTCTACAGGCTGGCTTGTTTCAAGTGAGGTACGAAAGGCTTGTTTGGCTTCTGTCGTTTCATAGGAACTAATGAAGAAGAATCGAGAGGTTGTCACTTTGTTTTCTTCTTTGGTCGTTGTTAGTTCGAGCCCCTGTGGTGGGAACTGGTGGTGTTGGCCAATTGGCAGTTTGCAGTCAAAATTGGGGAGTCAAACACAGCGGCACTTCTGTCAGTGTTATTAGATGGAATAAATGTAACGCCATGCCAGTGTTTGAAAATAAATCACTACACATTTTATTTAATGACATAAAGATAAGAGGAGATTCTCATTTCCTTCTCATTTAGTGTTTGATGTTTATACATATATTTCTATATAACTTTATTTTTATTTCAATTTTCATCATTTTAGTGCTTCAACCAAAATTTATTTTAGGTAGTTGCCAAGGTAACATTTCTAATTTTTAAGATTTTTGTCTAAGAACTTTTGTTAAACTACAATTTAAAAAAATATATTAATATATTCTATATTATGAAATAAGCTGAAATAAAATAAATTCACTTTCATAAAAAAAAAAAAAATAGTTTTAGTTAAAGGGTTAGTTCACTCAGAAATAAATTCTCTCATTTATTACTCACCCTCATGTCATAAGACCTTCGTTCATCTTCGGAACACAAATTAAGATATTTTTGATAAAATCCGATGGCTCAGAGAGAACCTTAATGTTATGAAGCGACAAGAATACTTTTTGTGTGCCAAAAAAAAAACAAAAAAAAAAACGTTATTTCAACAATATCTAGTGATGGGTGATTTCAAAACACTGCTTCATGAAGCTTCGAAGCTTTACGAATCTTTTGTTTCGAATCAGTGGTTTGGAGCACATATCAAACTGCCAAAGTCACGTGATTTCAGTAAACGAGGCTTCGTTACATCATAAGTGTTTCGAAATTTAAATGGTTCACATGACTTTGGCAGTTTGATACACGCTCCGAACCGCTGATTCGAAACAAAAGATTCGTAAAGCTTTGTGTTTTGAAATAGCCCATCACTAGATATTGTTGAATAAAGTCGTTATTTTGTTTTTTGGTGCACAAAAAGTATTCTTGTCGCAGGTTGAACCACTGTAGTCACATGAGCTGTTTTAAATATGTCTTTAGTAGCTTTCAGGGCATTGAAAGTGTTACTTATCTTGCTGGCAATGAAGGCCTCTCTGAGCGATCGGATTTTATCAAAAAAATCTTAATTTGTGTTCTGAAGATGAATGAAGGTCTTACTGGTGTGAAACGACATGAGGGTGAGTAATAAATGATAGAATTTTCATTTTTGGGTGAACTATCCCTTTAACAATAACATCGTCTCTTTGAATAACCTGTTTTAATAATATAAAAGTTACAGTGAAAATATGAGGCAATACTGAAAATCTGCACTGGGATTATTATTATCATTATTATTATATTATTATCAAAAGCCAATTTTGTATTTGAGATGAAGTATTTAATTTTAATAGTTTTAGTTAACAATAACAGTCTCTTTGAATAACTGGTTTTACTAATATAAAAGTAAGCTAGTGAAATTGTCGCCATATAGCTACTGAAAATCTGTGTTGGGATTTTTTCCATAAACTACATAATTTTTTTGTAAACAAAGAAACATGATATAAAATAAACAAATATTCACTACACAAATCAAATACTAAGACATTCTTTTATTATTGAATGTATACATATATAATCTATATATATATTTTTTTGTCATGGTGGTCACAATTTTTGTGCTCATGTAAATAATGTTTTTGCATGTCATATTGCTGTATTTGTGTCTGTTGAAATGAATAATGGATTCATACTGCAGACTACAGTCACGTAGTCAGATTTTTTTTCATTATGGTTTGACTCGGTATTTGATAAAGATAGTTTCCTGGTTGTTCAGGTACACTGTATTGCCTTTGTTATAAGACAGTGATACAGCTTGTAGACTCTAGACATTGCAAATATTGAGGTATGGTGTGTGAGTGTGTGTGTGTTATCATCCAAGTCTGTTTATCTGGCCGTTGCTTCATTTCCTCTATCCTGTAGAGCTCACTGGCAGCTCAGATCATCTGTGGCTCAGTACCCTGACTGTAATTTCCTAAGGTGATGGAAACACACATGTGGATGGTGTCTGTTGGCAGATCGCTGGGGCCACAGAGGCATAACATGTTTACCAAGCATGCAGGACAAGTGGAGCTCCGAGCGCCCTTGGGTTCATACTGGCTCCCGCAAATCCGCTTACATCAGAAATGTGACATCTGGATGAGAGGACACCTTCTGTGCTGTCTGAATCATGTACCAGAGCGGGAGTGTTCAGTTCTGCTACAGGATCCCTCAGTGCAGAGGTTAGATTCAACCCTTCTCGGACACAGCCTGTAATTGTCAGGAAAACCCATTCGGATGAGGAGGGTTGGAACTAAACGTTTGATCTCCAGTGCTGCACCTAGTTCACACAGTTAAAGATGCAGACCATTCAGGCTTTAGGCATGAGGAATTATGTCAGATTATGCAACAAATATGGACAACAGAACACGATGATATGCTCTAGGGCCAGGGTTATTATAGTTAAAACCAAAACCATGAAAAAAATAAAATAAATCGCTACTTAAAATAAATCGAACGTTAACTGAACTTCAATAAAATATACAAAAAATATTTATTATTTTTTATTACTAATTTTATTGCAGCTAGTTGCCAAGGCATATTAGTTATTTTAGTAAAATATGTACTAAAATAACTAAAACTTAAATAAAAATGAATAAAAACAATACAATCATATTTTAAAAAAATAAAAAAAACTAATAAAAATGCCAAAAACATACAACAAAATGACTATAAAATTAAATAAATTATTCATAGAAACTAAAATAGTATCTCAGTTATACTAAACATGGTCTAGGGCTTCTGTTTTTGATAATACAATAATAATCATAATAATAATGAATACATCCATTACTGTTCAAAAACTTGGGATCGGTAAGATTTTTTTAATGTTCATTTAAATCTCTTGTGCTCACCAAAGTTGCATTTATTTATATCAAAAATACAGTGATATTGTGAGATATTATTACCATTTATTATTAAATATAACAGTTTTCTATTTTAATATAATTTCAAATATAATTTATCCCTGAATTTCATTATATACTGATTTGCTGCTCCAGAAACATTTATTATCAATGTTAAAAACAGTTGTTGCTTAATATTTTTTTTAGAAATTTGTAAAATAATTTATGTACAGTAGCATTTTACTTTCACTTTTTATCAATTTAATGCATCCTTGCTGAATAAAATAATTACTTTACAAAAAAAACTAACAGTAGTATACTGTAAATAACAAAATAAATAAACCATCTATTTCGCTTTCTTTAAAGGTGCAATGTGTACATTTTAAGAGGATCTTTTGAAATATAATATACATAACTATGTTTTCAGTCGTGTATAAAGATGTTACATAATGAACCGTTATGTTTTTATTACCTTAGAATGAGCCATTTTTATCTACAAGTCACCATTTTGCACCGGCATGTTTCTACAGCAGCCCTAAATGGACAAACTGCTCTACAGAGCGTGTTTGCTTGACTAGCTACTCTCTTCTGTTTCAGACTACGACATATTTGTCCTGTTTTGGCCACCGTAGCTTCTCTATATTAAATTTCACAACCTCACTGCTAGATGCAGCGAAAATGTACACACTGCACCTTTAAATATATTATTCATAATGAGTCAAAACACTGAACTTGTGCTTTAAACATTACATTGCTCAAAAAACAGATACAGTCAGTACACCGGGAAGATTTTAAAAAAAGGAGCATTTCATTCGTATTTAGGTCTACATAAGATCGCTGTTGAAATATTTACCGGAAGTCAAAAGACAACAAACGCAGCGCTAAAAAGGGACGGGGCTACATAAGGTCTATACAGTGGCTGCGTCCGAAATCGCGTACTGTTTAGTAGATACATTTAAATTTAAATTTACTTCACGACCATTGAAAAAGTACGTTCTATATAGTACGAATGCGTGTAGTATGAATGATTTTGGATGTACTACATCCGCTATGTTTTTACTGTCACATGACCTACCAGCGTCAGTTACGTCTTCAACTCCATTCACAAATCCTCTCCCTGGTCTCATGGGATCGTAAAGTGTCCATCATATGCACACTTCAGAATCTCGCCGGAAGTAGTAAGTCATCCGGGTACTTTTCGCCTACTGTTTTTCGAATACTATGAATTCGGACATACTATTAGAGATTGTATATTATAGGGAGATGAGAGGGTCTGTATCTCTTACCATTGGAGAAAGTGTAACGGCTAACTTCATCACATCAGCCTATCGTGTAATGGCATCAGTGCCCGCCGTACAAAACTCATTCCCTGCGTACTGCCAGAGACGGAGCATTAGCATTAGCCGTTACGCTTTTTTTTTTCTTTTTTCTATTTCTATTTTTTTTTGTCTATTTCCCCCACAAAAGCTGTTTAATCAGCAAAGTGAAGCCTCTCATCCATTGACATTCATTCAAAAAACTCTGGTCTCCTTCCCTGCATACCGCCAGAGGCTGAGCGTTAGCATTAGCCGTTACGCTTTTTTGGCTAAAGGTCGCAGGCTTGCCTTCCAGTGGCTTCGATATTACTCTATTCGCATACTGTTTTTCACGTACTATATAGTAGAGTAGTTTTCAAACCAGTGGCGTGCAGTGGTGTTCTGAAATGAGGCACTTTTTTTTTTTTTACTTTTTTATGAATCAAATGTAAATTCATGTGCATTACTTTAAACGTTGACACATCTTCCTTGTTGAATGAACATTACTTTACATCAAAAAAGAAAAAAAGAAACCAAATACAATTCTATTTTGTAATTTTACATTAACAATGTATTGTAATAAATGTTTTATTTATCAAAACCAAGTCAATCTCATCAAGTTAGTGTTTTAAGCATTTCTACATTCATTCCAAAATAATAACTAAAGGCTGTAACAATTTAAACAATACATTTTATTTGTGTATTGATGTTTTTCTTTTTAATAGTCAACTTTGGCTATTTTGGATCATCAGTTATACTCCGTAAACACCATCTGTCACAGAAACGAAGATGTATTTTTAATTTCACCAAGCTGATTGCACTAAAAAACCCTGCAGTCATCATGTTTTCAGTCCATTTCAGGTTTGATTCTGATGTGACATAAAGTGATATCTAACTGGGTGATCTGTTTAATTACTTTTCAATTAGTTTTCCCTTTGATGCAATCATTTGTTCAGTCAAACTGACGCGCGGAATGCGCACGTCAACAAGAGGCGGGATTTATCACACAAACCAATCATAACCAGTTCCATCAAATCATAGTGCGATGATTCATTCTCAATTACCCCCCCACAAAACCCACCTCACGCCGGGGTTCTAATGGTTTTCTATGGTCTTCTATGAGAGCAAAGGGAGGCATGACTCCTGCTGTAACTTTACCTGCGGGTGTCGCTGTTGGGCAGTGTTCCTTTAGAAATACGAGTGACTTGCACTCTTTTTAATGTCATAATTTTTAATCTTTGTTATTTCATAAGTAATATGGATTATTTTCTCATCATATTTTTTTTTTTTTTTTTTGGGCAGTGCCTCCCTTGCCTCCTCGGAGGAAACACCCCTGGTTCAAACTTATCCCACTCTTTCATAGGTCTTTTTGCTTGATGAATTTAAAATATATTTTTTAAAAAGAGCTTTGGACATAAAAACTAAATATCATTTTAAGATATTATTACTAGAGTGACAACTAATAGGCCTATTTATATGTATTTTTGTAAGTTTTATTTCCATTACAAGCTAACAGCTATGCACCAAATTGCATATTTTTTGCTCAGTTTGAGGTGTTTTTGTCCTCTTCGAGGACAACCTGACATCAAATATGATATTCTACCTTTTTTTTAAATGGATAATACATATATAGGCACCTTTGGCATACTATTCTCAACACGCTTTGATTTTGGGACGCACTAATTATTATTTAGGACGGATAGTATGCGAATTAGGACACAGCACTGGAGCAGGATTCAGCACTCTCGTTTTGCTGAAAAATTCATTTGATTTCTAAAAACCTAAAGGAATATTTCACCCAAACTAACCCACCCACCTGTAAGAAGTTATGAAGTGACAGTCTTCCGTGCAATACCTGTACGTTCCTCAGAAGCGGCTCACTTGGTTTCTAAATACGGTTTGTGTCAGGCGCCTCGGTGAGACTGTATTTGTTTGAGTCAGTGCTCTATATATGGCCTTTCTGTTGTTGAGAAACAAGTTTTGTGTGATTCGCCTACTTGGAGAACAGGTATCCTCGTCTCACCCTGGATATACTCGTCCTCATCCATAATTGATCACACAATCACCTCTAGAAAATCGAGTTAAGCCATCTTCCTCTCCTGCGAGCGTGCCAAACACTGATACGTGGAGAGTTGCCAAAATCTTTTTTCCCCTTCTTGTTTGAGGAAGAGTGTGATATTAATGCACAAAGACGATCAATGCTGCATTCAAGAGCGCAAGTTAATCAATGCACAGGAATGTGTTTTGCCGTACAGTTCTTATTACCTTTACTCGAATGTCTTTTCCAATCAGTGCCGTGTCAATAACATACGTAATGATCTCTCTGGCTCTTTCAAGGTACGAGCTTGACTATGACTCTCATTCCACGGGCGCAGACGTTTCAAAGCTTCCTTTCCGAGAGGACGGAGGAGGAGCAGAACCAGGATCAAGCAACAGCGGCCTCCAGTGGCTGCGATAGGAATTGCAGCACCTCGCCGCTCCGTTGACATGCACTGTCATGGCTTGACGAAAGCCACGATTCCCGGACATTCCAAAGCTTTAGGAAGCTCTTAGACACATGAACAGTATGAACTCTCTCTCTCTCTCTCTCTCTCAATATATATGTATGTATATGTATGACTTAATAATTATTATAATTATTTGTAGAACAGTGTGTATACTAAGAACTCTAGGAGCCTCTTTTTGTACGTTGAAGAAAAAACAAAACAAAAAAACAAATGCCAAAAAGTTGTACCATAAACTTTATTTTCCTTGTGTAGTTTAAGACAAATGGACTTTCTGCAGTTATTTTTCAGATATACTGTAAATATTTAAGCGCTGTAGCGCTTACATCATAAGTTTCTTGCATTTTTGTCTGTCATTGTAATGGAACACCTACTGTACGTAGTTTCTGTCAAACAAGGTATCTGTTTGTGTTTTAGCACCCTGCACTTTTAAATTAGAGCTTGTTTTGCACTTTTGTCATTTGGTTTGGTGATCATTATGCCATGATGTCTGTAGATGCGTGCAGTGTGGTGTTTCGGGGGAAACTGGAAAAAGAGCATACTTTTAAAGGGATAGTTCACCCAAAAATGGATATTCTGTCAATGTTTACTCACTTTCTTCTGTGGAACACACACACACACACAAAAACACCATTTTAAAGACTGTGCTGTTTTCTCTTTACCATGAAATTTGGAAAAGCTTCAAAAGGACTCAAAAGCCTTGTTCAGACTATCAGTCCAAATTCAATCCTATTTAGCAAGTGTGAACGGGAAATTTTTTGCATGAAATCCAGTATGTACAAATCCATTTTAAGCTACATTCAAATGTGGTTTGAAATCCTATTCAAGTCTAATTTCTGGAAATCGGTTTCAGTCTGAACGCTCTGATTGTAGCAACTCTTTACTTTCCAACGCCGGGTAAAATGTAAACGCATATCATATACACATATATATATCAAAATTGTATAAACATATTCTATATCATATTGCAAGGCAACACTGCAAACCCCTTCATGCTGTTTTTGGCGTATGCCTACTACGTCAATGCTATAGAAATAGGTCTATTCTGAGTGCCATGAGACACAAATCAGATGTAAACAGTTTTAATACACAGTGTGAACAGGTTTTTTTTTTTTTTTTAAATCAGATTCCAATCATGTCTAAACCATGATTGTTTTGAATTAGAGCTTTTCAATGAATCAGTTAAGCCACATTCGCACTAGACTTATATGGACACTGCAGCTTTCACATTATGTACTTAAAAAATATGTGGGAATTCATCATCAAATATGCAATCTACTCCAATGTACTACAACAATGCAGTCCTGCAGATTCAAAGTTTGTGTTCCACAAATCTTCTATAGGTCAGACGTCTTCACATCATATGAATTTGCATGTCAGAGTTCACTAAACTTGAACTTTGGAATGCAGCGAAATGTGAAACTCTAGTGTGACCACCCCTTTAGTTCAAAAATGCAGTCTGAATGATCTGGACAACATTTAGTGACAGTGGTAAAGACAACAACAGTCATACAGGTGTGGAATTGTTACCTTTGGACAAATTTTTGGATGAACTATTCAATGTTTCCCCCCAAAAAACAATTTTATTTTATATGAAATTAATTTCTGAAATGTGTCTACACACTGGATGGGAGGTTCGGTTCATCTGAACCCTCTCACACTGCAGAAGAAGTGCCTTCAGACTCTGCTAGACTGAGACTCTGGCTGGAACGCTGATTAAATTAGCATCCCTCCAGCCATCCAACATGTGTATAACCGAATTACATTCATCTGTTGACACTGCATTTGTCTAAAAGGAGAACAAAATATCTATTCTCTCCCTGCACAGGAAAATGCTTAACTCTACTGTATGACTTTAAGGGGTTTTCCAAATGGTCTTGTATAGATGGGATGATAGAAGTGTGCACAGAAACAATAATGCATTCAGTGCGACAATCAATTTACTTTACAACTTGACCATGAAACACCTTTAAATGACTGTTGATCTTTTGTGTAATTGTGCTAGAAAAACCTGATTCGACCAGAATAATAACAAATGTGGAGCTAAAGGTTTTAGAAGCACATTATGAATTGTAATTTTTCCCTTTTCCACAAAATTATTTGCTGATACTCAATTATTTCTAGGCAGCGTTTAGTAGCACTTGAATGTGAATTAAACAACCTTTGTTTTACGACAGTGTGCATTGTACTTCATTTAAAATGTCTTTGTAAAGGGAATGTCCTTTTCTAAGGAAGGATTCAAAGGGATATTTGGTCAAACACTGTGTTGTTTAATACCATGATATTCCAAACCTTGCCGGCTATGAACATTGTTTGGGAATTCCCTTTGGGCTTTTCCAGAAGTCTTGTCTTGTAAGATGTCTTTCTGGATGTGTTATAGCATTTACACCAGTTTCAGTTTGTGTGCTTATTTGTAATTGTATGTTGTTGTTTTTTAAATCCATGTTTTATTTTGGCATTAAGTAGAATTTTGTCCTGTGTGGATATGTCAATGTTTACTGAGTAAAATAAACTGAATGGACTTTACAGAAACCCCTGAATACTGTATATGCGTCTGTGATGAATTCATATTCAAATAATTCACTATATATGTATGTAATACACACACACACACACGTATACATATGTATATATACATGCATAATACGTGTGTGTTTGTATATATATGTAAAAAAAAAAAGTATACTATGATATATATACACACATTTATGCATGTATATATGTATACGTGTGTGTATATACACACATATATACATACATGTATATATGTATACACACAAAATATTTTATATATATATATATATATATATATATATATATATATATATACACACACATAAATATATAGTGTATATATATATATATATATTATATATATATATATATATATATATATATAAAATGTATACATATTTTATGCATATGTAAAAAATGTACATATGTATACGTTTGTGTGTATATACATACATGTATATATACACAAACATATAATTTTATATACACACATATGTATACACACATACATAAATATGCACACACTATATATATATATATATATATATATATATATATATACACGCACACACAAACACATGTATATATTTATGCATGTATATATACATATATATGTATACATATGTATGTATGTATATATACATATACATATATACAGATATGTATATATACATATATAGTATATATGTGTAAATACACACACACACACACACGTATACATATGTATGTATATATGTATTTTACACATACATATAGATATGTATATACACACATACATACACACACACATATATAGTATATATATACATAAATGTATATATGTGTATGTATATATATATGTATATACACACACACAATATATATATATATATGTATGTATGTGTATATATATGTATGTATGTATGTATATATATATATATATATATATATATATATATATATATATGTATTTTACACATACATATATAGATATGTATATGCACACATACATACAAATATACATATATAGTATATATATACATAAATGTATATATGTGTATGTATGTATATATATGTATATACACACACACACACACTATATATATATATATATATATATATATATATATATATATATATATATAATGTGTATATGTATGTATGTATGCATGTATATATATATCTAATGTGTGTGTGTGTATATATATATATATATAATTATTATTATTATTATTATATATATAATTATAATTATATATATATAATTAGTAATGTCATCTTTTCCTTTAAGAGTTGTTACTTATATACTTAAATGAGCATATGAAAATAAGAAAAGCAAGAAGTCTACAATAAATGTTAATATCTTTATATGAGTCATAAAGAACACCATCATTCAGGCATAATACAGTCTCATGAAGCCAAATCCCATCTTTTTAGAGTACAAAGCCTAATTTTTGATTTGTAATCAAATACAGATTGATTTGTGAGATGGATAGAATAGGATAGAATAGAAAATAGAATAGAATAGAAAATGTGATTCATTTTATTCCTGTACATGTTAAGTGCTCTGTGCTCAAAAATCAAATCTGAACTCTTGAATGATCCTAATCATTTAAAGTCATTATTCCTCACAATACAAATCATATTCCGCCTGTAAGCTGAGCATTGTCAGTTCAACCTATGAGTAATGAAGCCTTTGCATCGTCGTTCTCATTCGTGAGGCTGGTACTTCCATTTCTGCAGAGAGAAAGCATTCAGGCTCAAACTGAGACACGAGGATGTGATTTTGAGAAGATTCATCCACTCAAAAGCTCTCTGAGATCCAATCATTAGATAATTAGAGTCAAACTAAAGTGTTGCTTCGGCGTCTGTTCATAGCGACCGTGCTTAGCTTATATCTGGCTTTGATACAGTCCAGAAAGCTTCTTAAGCAGATTACCTGGCAAACAGACTTCAGCGAGGAGCAGAGAGGACATTCTTCCACAATGTACTCATGAGCAGCCAACATCCAGCACCATTATGCAATGAAATGCCATGAAATGTGGGTTCTGGGCCAGGCTTGAATGGTTAATGTAATGATGAAGATGGCGATGATGATGATGGTAGTGGTTAATCAAATGACAAATTATATGCACTGCTCCATTAATCTTCTGCATTATTAGGAATTTCCCCTCTGATCCATCCATTAGTATTCAGGTGCAAACGCATTTCTTGGCACTGATGTTTGGTTTGAGTTTTATGATTTCTGCTCGTCAGCCAAAGCTAGTTCTTCCAAGTAGACGCCAATTTATCAGTATAAAACTCTATTGAGTGGTGGTATCTCATCTCTTTTGTTTTTGTTTTTTATGAGCCTTCACAATCTGAAAGTTAACGTATATTTCTTTATCTCTTGCCCCACTTTTGGTCCCCTTTTTCATCCTGTCATAGACACAGCCATGATCATATGTGTTACGCTGCCACAGAAAGAAAACATTCAGTTTGAGTTATTATGAATAAAAGAAGCATTAGAGCTACAGCAAAACATCTGTGTTAAGGGTTGTTCATTAGTGAAGGAGAATGTGGCAGTTAAGCAAAGACACATTTATTCCAGGCAGCTGCAAGGACATGACACCACTTTTCAATACAATATAATAAACAATTTCATAGAAAATATAAAGTGCAGACTGATATGAGTACAAGAATTTTGGCCCTTTACAATCTTACAATCTTTTTTGTGTTTTTGCAGTTGGACACACTGGAAATAATGAGACAAATCCCAGCAATGGAAAATGTCCCTGAACAGTGGCTCTATGTTTGTGTATAATATAGCTGAGTGAATTTCATGAAATATGTCCAGGTCATACTTGGTTTTACTTTTAGTTAACAATAACAACACTATTAAAATCATTCCGTTCATATAAATATATAAGAGCTGAAAAGTGAGAATGAAAGTGACAAATGTTGCAGTGGCAAATAGCTGAAATAAAATAAGTTCATTTAAAGTACTAAAATCTTAAAAGCTAATCAGAATTATATATATATATATATATGAAAAAAACTAATTCAAAATATTACTAAATACCATTCTAGTTATTAATTCATACTAATAAAACTGTTATTGTTTTTAATTATAATTTATGCATTATAATTCTATTAATAATAAAATATTAATAATTTAATAAAATATATCATATTACTTAATGTAATATATAATCTAATTTTATATTAATAATATTATTATGTATGTTTTATGTATTACAATTCTATAATAATATAATAAAATTACATAAAATATTTTATATATAATTAAAGTATTTCATGTATTCATATTACTTATATATAATTTCCCACCATATAAACCCACCATATTTTTATAGATAGTACTGTTATTTTGTAAGGGAATGTAGTTTTAAGAGTTTTTTAGGCGAGAATATAGTTGTTTAGACCTCAGATATGCGATTTATATGCAAACATTTTTATATTGTAAAAATTTATATGTAAAATTTGTTTAGATGCTTTCGGAGACGCGAGCTCCAGGCCGTCAGTGACTGTTCAGCGCTCATGTACCCGCAGAGAACAGCTTCATTTCGGCCAGTCCTTCGGGAATTTGCCGCTGGCTCTTATGTAGATAGTGTTTAAACATGAGGTATAATTCATTTTGGGTAAATTAAATGGGCAATCTTTGGTCTTATTAATATTTTACTTGTTCCAGAGCTAATAGATTTGGCTGAAGGGCTATATAAAGTTTCATAACTTTATATTTACATTGAAATTAAATCCTGTACAAACTAGAGTGATGCTTTTGTACGTTTGACTGAACTGTTTTGCTTGTGTTTATTTCTTATTTTTCTTCTTATACTGTTATAATGGCTATTGTTGTTAATTTAAAAATTATTCTTCAATAAATAATATTTTATACAAATAACATGCCGTATTTTTTTGGAATTGAGAAAGAGTCCATTAGTGATTTTGACTTCAGAGAAAGTTACATTAATACGGCATGAGATGGCGGCAAAGATTTATGAGCGAGTCAGTCAGTCAGTCGCAAAGACTTGGACTGAAAGGACTAAAACAAGGAAATAAGGACGTTGTTTTTACTTTAAACATCTTACAAGACGCAGCTGACAAATACATTGACTACCGCTGTCATGGAAATGTCTTAAATGTTAAAAGGACAAAGACATCTTTTCTCAGCGAACATTCAAACTGATTTTGTGATTATGAATATAAAGACTGACCTGAAGAATATCATAATACTCTCAAAACAAATACTCTACATAATACTCTACATATTACAGTGAGTTTCAATGGAGGGACTAAACATTCCTTCGCTACTAGATCTAAAGCGACGTTTTACAATTAGAAAAAGAGACTTGGGCTCAACTGTTAAACTGACAACTTGAGATTTGAATCTGTGGCAGAAGGAAATAATTCCTCACAAAAGAGGGTTTTTAAAGACAATCCGTTGTTGTTCTTTTTTATTTACACACTCGTGCCGTCCAACTGTTGTATAAATGCAATATCACACTCGTAGCCGTGCGATATGGCTGTATATCAGCACGCTGTTAACATCATATAATGATGTTATTATAGCGATTTTATTGTAGTAATGTGATTCATTGTGATGAAAATAAGTCACAATGCAAATAAAAAAACAACACTTTTTGAACATTTGATTTTGGAGTGAAATATGGACGTGGACATTTCTTCATGATATTCACACAGCAACAATATGTGCTCAGCTGTGCGGAGCAAAACTGATTGACATATTTACCTGTCTTTTGGCAGGGTGCAGTTTGATTCTGTAGTCCTCTCTCTTCCTTTTCATCCTGTGAAAACCAGTTTAGAAATTGAGTGACGGTTTACTCTAGATGACAGACATTACAGGCCACTTAATCATTTTATTAAGGAGCAGGAAAGCAAACACTGCAGTATGGAGATAACCTCGCTTCACTGCAAAATAACGAACTGCACACTCAGTATAAAACTTAGTAAGGCTGGCAGCAAGTGTGGTGGACATATGGTGAAGGCGAGGAGGGGATGGGATTTCACAGCCAATTATCTGAGAGACCTCTTAACAGACAAACCAGACGCTTATAACTTCATACCTAATGAAAGCTATGGGAAATGCATTGTTCTTCAACCTTCAGTCTTAATTCGGTCACAACACGCACAGAACACAAGTCTGCGCTATTATACTAGCGATGAATCTGTTCATAATTTCTATTTTTAGGTTATGTTACCTCTAATTATTTCCACATAAAAAAATAAGAAATTATGTTTTTTGCTGCCTTTATCACTTGCTAAAGCAAATTCTCAAGTACACAAGGTGGTTTGAAAACTGCTGAGCATCTTTATGATTAATAAAGTAAGATGACATACCTGTTCACCCACGTCACTAATAAAATCATCAGAAGAGCAACACCAACCAGCCCTCCTCCAATATACACATACAGCATGTGATGAAGACCCCTTAAATCTGTAATGAGAGATAAACACGATTTAAAGGATCACAAAATACTAAAAAACATTTTTGAGATGTTGACATATATGTACTGTAAATGAAAGATATCAATGAAAACAACAATAGCACTCATTATGTTTATTATTAAATATTATTAAATGGCTCGTTTACTGGTGCCATTTCATTCTTCCAGTTTAAAAAGCAAAGTTATACCAACATCATGAAAAGTGGTGTATATACACGTTAATTCAAAGTGGTGATTGGCTGCTGTGGCTGCGTACGGTCTTCCGCCGGAAGCTAGTTATTTGAATTTAAAAAGTTTTAAATATGGATATTTTTCTTACAAAAACACATCGCTTCGCTTCAGAAGGCCTTTATTGACCCCCTGGAGTCGTATGGATCACTTTTTTTAATGGACAGATGCATTATTTTTGGCTTCAAAACGCGTTTGAATCGAGATCGTGATCTGTAGACTCATTGATGTGGATGTGTCCGCATTAAAGCATTTCAGTGGGCTTAAACAGATCGCCCTTTACAGCAGATTTAGTTCAAAAAACAACTGACCTAAATATGATTTTCAGTTAAAATAATACATTTTAAAATTCAACATTAGTAGACTTGTAAAATCATTCACTGGAGACTCACTCTGAACGGATCATTGAATCAGTGATTTGTTGACTCGAGAACAGCTGCAATACGATCAGTCCAATTCATGAATGAATTGTTGATGTGATTTGTGAACAGATTTAACAGAATGATTGAGAAGAATCAGTTCGTGCAGGAATTGGACACCGCCTTTGCATCTCTGACCATGTGACGATTTCTTCATTTTAAAATAATGAGTAACGATATGTTTTATGAAATGTAGTGGAGTAAAAAGTACGATCTTATGCTTTGGAATGTAGTGAAGTAAAAGTAAAAGTTGCTCAAAATAAAAATACTCCAGTACAGATACTTGAGAAAATGTACTTAAGTACAGTAACGAAGTAAAAAATAATTTGTTACTGTCCACCACTGGAATTGAGTTCTCTTTCATGTCTTCTTGTCCAAACGCCAGCTCAGTATTGGCCGGCGCCGTTCACATAAGCACTACGACACGTGTGTGATGCTGACGCAAAAGCCAGCCAATACAGAGATGGTGTTCTGACGTAAACAAGGAAATGCTGCACTGCATTCAATGCATTAACTGCATAGGAGACTGACAGGTAAGAGAAGAGACTGTTGAATAAAGTCGTTATTTTTGTTTTGCTTTGGCGCACAAAAAGTATTCTTATCGCTTCATAACATTAAGGTTGAACCACTGTAGTCATGTTGACTGTTTTAACGATGTCTTTACTACTTTTCTGGACCTTAAATGATTGTAATTACATTGCTTTCTATGGGGGATAAAAAAAATTAAATAAAAAAACCTCTTGGATTTCATCAAAAATATCTTAATTTGTGTTCCAAAGATGAATGAAGGTCTTACGGGTGTGGAATGACATGAGGGTGAGTACTTAACAGAAATTTCATTTTTGGGTGAACTAACCCTTTAATTAAAAACCATCAGTTTGCTATATCAGCCTTTTTATGCTATAGTCCATATACTGGTGGTTGTAAATTGATTAAAAAAAAAAAAAAAAAAAAAAAAAAAAAAATCGGCCAATAAATATTGGCAGCTGATAGATCGGTGCATTTACAGGAAATCTGCTAATGTGTGGACACATTAGTCTTTGCAAAGGGCCAAAATGATGCATTTCCAATGGAATTTTGAATAATCTGGAAAAATGATGTGAATCAAATTTTATTCACAATAACTCCATGGATCACTCAACATTTTGGTTCAAAATGGTTAATTTCATATTTTGTGTTAACCCTTAAATGCATGAATGTTTCGGCAGTCATTATTACATATTCTATATGGATCTATATCCAACACGGATGGATCTCTAACTGCTGCAATAGTATAAAACTCTCTGGATATTTTAATAACAATGCCAAAGGAATAAAATAAAGCATATTTCTTTACATTTTGGTAACCAAATATCCTGTAACACAGGATTTTTCGCTTTTTTTTTCTTTTTCTTTTTTTCTTTTCATCATTTTATATATATAAAAAGTTGTTGAATGATAGGGCTTTTACTTTCAAACACCATTCAAACATGAATGAATCTACAAGACCTCTGACTGGTCCTGGTCTCATTCTCTCAAAAGGAAGCAGTGTGGACAAAAAGGTGCAGAAAGGAAAGAAACATTTTAAACAAGTCCCATCCTTCTCCTACCTTGAGAAGATAGAGTGGTCAGCAGGACTGTGGTGGACTGTACACCGGCGTCTGTGCTGAAGTTGCAGCGGTAGAATCCTCCATCTTCTTTGATGATGTTGGTGAGGTGTAGACTGACCTCCATAGCATCACTGCAGTTCACTCGTCCTCTACTGTCGAACTCATTCAGCTCCACGCCATCCTCCAGCATCTGACACGTTGCTATAATATTGCTACTGCCCTCCTCAGTGTTCAGTTTCTCTATGCTTACTTGATAAACCTCACCGTTGTGGACAAGGTCACAATTAATGGTCAGGTTGTCGTTTTCTGCCACCACCAACTTAGTGTCTGGTTGAATAGAGATGCTGGTGGTGATTTCTACAAAAAAAGTGGAGTAGAATTATGCAACCTGCCACTCACATGACATCATAGCAATAACAAACCACAGAAATCAAGTCCCGCCCTACATTTTTCTTGTTCGAGTAGCCGTTTCACTCGGAAATATGTTACAATAGAAAATAAAAGACTATCGCAACATCCGTTTCATGCCAAATTTAACAGTTCTAATATCCTAGATGGAACTGTTTAAAGTCCCCCTGAAATCAAAATTTACGTTTTTTTTTTTTTTTTAGCTTTTAGTATGAATATGTAAGCCTAAAGTTTATGATTAAGCTGGTGTGTTGTGAAACAATGTCAACATTTGCATTTACAAGAAGCATTCAAAACTCTCTCACTTCCACTAAAATGGAACAAGGATTTTCATGTCATCACCGTGGAGTTCAGTTTCTCATCAAATCTTCTGTCCAATCAAAAGCTCTCTAGAATCTGAGAGCTGAAGTCCCGCCCCCTCCTACACTGAACAGACAGTTGAAATTGTCCATTTGTTCACACATTTACTAGTTTCTATATGGTGAATGGCACATAGTGCACTATATAGAGTATAGGGAACAATTCAGACAGTGTAAATATACTTTCCGTTGATGCGAATGAAGTTCATTTTCGTGATACGCTGCATTATCAAGGGGCGTCGGCATGACAGAGGGCGTTTGAAGCTTGGTGCTGAAGTGACCGTCTTAATGAAAACAGCCAATCACATTACTTTCCGGTGTTGAATGAACGCAATTAGCTAGCGACTGCTCTTGGGTTTTTGCATAAGTCGATCTGATTGGCTGACGCCTGCGTTGGTGCTTGAAACGTTGAGAAATTTTCAATTTGTGCTGCGAGTCGGCGCAGACCATAAAATGTTCGGACACATTTGAATTCTACAA
Source organism: Chanodichthys erythropterus (assembly GCF_024489055.1). Classification (NCBI taxonomy): domain Eukaryota; kingdom Metazoa; phylum Chordata; class Actinopteri; order Cypriniformes; family Xenocyprididae; genus Chanodichthys; species Chanodichthys erythropterus. The sequence continues at coordinate 4,249,680 of NC_090243.1, forward strand.
ACAATGCTCTATTTTAAAGAAATATGGAGGAGAAACGATTAGAGATTGAGAGGAAAATTGGGTTTTACGAGCTCAATGGCTCTGGCCGAGCTGTGATCTAGGTGAAAATCTATTGGCTATTATGGAAAAAGGGGAGGAGCTTCGAGATATATCCCTCCCTGTTTTCCTGTTTCATTGGAAATTACATCAACATAGTGAATAAAGCTGCGCAATCCAAAGCACTTCAGTGGGCCTTTAAACAAAACTAATGAAGAAGCACCTGTGTATCTGCACTCAGGTGCTGCGTTCATGGCACTGTCAAAATAAAGTCCCTTTTGACGCTTATCGGCCTAACAAATAAAAAAATTTATTGGTCGACCACTAATTAGATTACCTGTCTTCATCTGTAATGTTGAAAAATGTCACGCTGAACATTCACCTGTTTTTTCGACAAATGTGTCTTTTGTCCATGAACCCTGAGGATAGGTCTGCAGAGAGCAATGATACTGGCCGATGTCACTCTCAGTGACGTTCCTTATGGAAATGCTGCCATCCATCGTGGTGGTTTTCAGAAACTCCACTCTACCGTCATAAGATGATGCGAAGTTGGTGCCATACTGAGGATGATAAACAGCTACAGGTTGTTTAAGAGACTTTTTAGTCCATGAGACCATAGTGAGCTGGCCAGTCCATGGACACAGGCAGTCCAATATCATTCCCTCCTGCAGTATGACTGTTGATTCTGGGGCTTTCATCTGAACAGTGCCTAGAACACCATTGCGGAAGTGTGGGAAGTCAGATACAGATTAAAAAAGAAAGAGAGAGAGAGAGAGACAAAATAATTCTTGTAGGGAATACAATGTGGAATACAAAACCATCTAAATGTACATTTCATGTCAGTGGACATTGGCATTTGTTATACTGGATTTATATATTCATTTGATAGAGATTTTGGAAAGAAGCCAATTAAATATTTTTTTAAATAGGCTACATTATCATACAACTGTTTGAGGTTGGCAAGATTTTTAGATTTTGAAGAAAAAAAAAAAATCTCACCAAGGCTTCATTTATTTAATCAAAACTACAGTAAAACATTAATATTGTGAGATATTATAAATTTAAATATATTTTACAATGTGATGGCATAGCATCATTACTCCAGTCTTCAAGTGTCACATGATCCTTCAGAATTCATTCTGATATGCAGATCTGGTGCTCATGAATCATTTCCTACTATTATCTGTTGAAAATAGTGTTGTGTTAAAATTTTTGGGGAAACTGATTTTCCTTTCTTTTCTTTTTTTTTAAGATTCTTTGATAAAGTTCAAAAGATTTATTTTCTGTGACATTCTACAGATACATTAAATTGCTCAAAATGACAGTAAAGACATTTATATTATATAAATGACTTTTTTCAGATTTATATCAAGTTAAAATTACCATTCCATATTATAAAAATAACTGTAAAACATATTTGTGTGTATTAAATTAATATATATTATTAATATATGTATATAAATAATTTTACTTTATTTTCCCCCAGGCTAAATCAACAACAATTGTTGATTTTTCTTTTAATTTTCTTTTTAAATACCTAAATAAAGGCATAAATTGAAAAATACATTGTTCTCCTAGTTGTCCAACCAACAAGTGTTGCTGGGTTTCGCTTATTTGTCTCCAGGTAAAGTTGCAAAACAACATCTTAAAGTTTATTAAACTGTTATTGTTAGTTTAGTTTTATAAGTCTACAAAATACAGTGCAACCAACAACCACAAGCAACAAACGAAAGTTAGTTTCAATGTAACCACATATCCTCCTTAAAAGAATTGCAACAAAGTAAAATCAGTTACTGCAGACGTTTCTTTCTTTAATAGTCTAAAAAAAAAAAGTTTTAAAAAGTTTATCCTAAATTTATATTCACTCTATACGCACTTAAATCAATGAACAGTCAATTCAACTCATACGTAAACAGGAACACTGTTTATAATGCTAGAGAACAGCCATTCATTCTTACCTACTTAAATATAGATATAAATTACCAATAAGAAACAAACAATTGCTTATAACAAACCATTCGAACTACAGTCAAACGTTCCTACCTTTGCTAAAAACATTACCTTTCAGAAAACAGAGCAGAATCATGAGTACCAAGAAGTACCAGTAATCCTTTTGTACTGCCACCATCTTGCTCCTCTGAGACAGAATGAATACAGCATTGACGAGGACTGAGCGACCACAGGCACTATCTGTGCTCAGCTGCAAGAGTCTGCGATCACATCCTCAACCAGTAGTTCAACACTGTTAGAGAGGAGGTGTTAAGTTCACCTAACTAGAATGGGCATAATTCCACCCCACACAGAGTTTTTTTTTTGTGTTCAACTGAAACCGAAAGAGCGGATTTGAAACCAGTCTCTGAATTCCCCTATGATAAGAATACATCAAAACAAAAATAAATCAAAGGAAAGGAAAAATAATGACCTTATGTAATTGGATAGTACACCCAAAAATGGTGAAATAATAACCTTTGGTTGTACTAGTCCTTTACAGTGCACGCGATAAATAATTACTCATACCGATCTAACAGTTGGAGAATGAAGAGGTGTCTACTGTAAAACAGTTCATTTATTTATTTGCTACAAAAGGAAAATATACAAAAACTGTTCATAGTATGTACCAAAACATAAATAAACATTCACATTATTAGGTGATTTCAATGACCTCCATCACCAGTGAGGCAATTAAGAGTTGAAAATGTGTGTGAGATTTCTCAGGCACTTCAGAAGATAGACGTTCAGGGGTTTGTCACTTCTGTGCTCTTCATCTACATGAACAAGCAAACAGACAGACAGACAATTACCACACATTCTCAGGAAAGATCCATTCCTGATTCTCTAGTACCATTTGAGAGTAAAAATGAGAGGCTCTCCTCTGATCAAACTGAATATATTCACACCTTTCCTGGCGGACACGTATGCCTCTTCAACTTTCAGTCTGATGGAAGGACACTTCAAAGTGGCCTTTGCCTTTGTGAGAGGAGACATGCAGGATGGGAAGATAAAGGGTGAGACGAATCTCCAAGTGTGTGAGAGAAATGAAGACTCGCGTATAATTTGTGTTTATAAAAATGATCATGAATAGTGTCTTATTTCACATTCTGCTGCCAAAGAACTGTTGCTCTGACTAGTACTACTATTTAATATTTTTCCCAATCATTCATTAACTGTTTGTAAAAAGCATTATATAATAACAGGATGCCATTGAATAAATGACTTTACCTTCTGATTGTTGTGCAACAGAGCCCAAAGTGCTGAAGCTCCTATGGTACGTATATCTGATGAACTACTGCTCAGACAAGACACTAGTATCTCAACAGCTTTATCTGAAATATAAAGACATATTACACACACACATATATCAATAAAAAAAATACAATATATTTTGCATATTTGAACCCTTTCCAGCAGTGACTCTGTGATTTTGAGGTCCATCTTTTCACACTGAGGACGATTGAGGGACTCAAACACAACTATTAAAAAAGGTTAAAACATTCACTGATGCTCCAGAAGGAAACACGATGCACTAAGAGCCGGGGGGTAAAAACTTTTTAAATTTGAACATCAAGATAAATTTTTACTTAATTTGTCTTCCGGGAAACACTGAAAAAAATTTAATATTTAAACAAAATAAGACAAATTTGGACATCTTCATCATGTTCATTCAGTACAGTCACTGCTGGAAAGGGTTTAAATATGCAAAAGATGATGGAAAACTGAAGAATTTGAAGGACCTGAAGAATTTTTCTGAAGAATATTGGGCAGTTTAACTGTTCAGGACAAACAAGAGACTCATGAACAACCATCACAAAACATAAAAAACAGTCGTATATCATCCAGGTAATCACACACAGTATTAAGAATCAAGGGTATATACATTTTTGAACAGGTCATTTTTATAAATTCAGCTATTTTTTGACTATATGTAAACATCTTTTATGCAAAATATCTTCAGCTAAAATATTCAGCACAGTGCCAAATAAAAAACACATTTTGCATGATCCCTCATATTTTGTTAAAATTAATTAACATTTTGCAGATTCTGCAAGGGGTATGTAAACTATATATATATACACAATTTTCTGTAAAAAACAGTTTTATATAGCTGCAAATCATGATTTCTTGTTGTCCAAATTATTCGCTGTCAATTCTGTTACCATCAAACTCTGTTACCAAGGCAGATTAACAGTGTTGACAGTATTGTTTAACAGAACTGACAGTCCTACACAGAGAAACAAACATTCTTTCTCTCTTTTTTTCTCTATCTCTCTCATGCACATACACATACATGACTGTCAATTCAGTTACATACATTCTAGTTTGACGGTTGACACTGACTTATTCTGAGAACATGAAATCATGATTTTCAGCTATATAAGACTATATAAGCAATGTAAGTTTCCATAGAAAATATTATATTGTTATGGCCTGTAACATCTTGTGATCTTTAATATATCTGTGATTGATATATGTGTGTGTTGAAATATTTTTAATATAAGTAATACAAATTACATTATGGTAGTGTGTATTTGCAGTTTCACACTGTGTCATGAGTACATTCACATCATGTGAAGTCAATCATCTCATTTCCTTCGCTTTCTATGAAAAGGAATTGGGAGGAAATGTTGATGTCATGTGAAAAACTATTATCACCCCATTGAGGCTGTTATGACACATCCACACTTCATTGTTTGTGTGTGTATGCGTTGCCGTAAGTGTTTGTGTGTGGTGGATCACTTTTACACACGCAGTGTTAAATTTATCTTAACAGGCTGGAGTCTGTCACAGATCAAAAAAATAAATGAATAAATACAAAGTAAAAAAATGATATTATTATTTTAGTAACACTTTACAATAAGGTTTCATTTGTTAACATTAATTAACTATATTACTTAATGAAATAATAATGAAAAATACTTCTAATGCATTTATTAATCTTTGTTAAAGCATTCACTAATTTACATTATTAACATAAAAAGTTCTGTTAATATTATTTAATGGTCCTGAGCTTGTATCAGCTACCAATGAACAGTATTTTTATTAACTAACATTAATAAAGATTAATAACAACAGTATCAAATGTACTGGTCATTGTTAATGCATTAACATTAACTAGCACCTTATTGAAAAGTGTAAGCATTATGTTATAGTTACTTTTGTGAAGAAAAAAAAAAGAAAGAAAGATGATTTATCCGTCAGGCCAATTAATCAGACGACATTTGGCTATTCAGTTAACCATGCCTGCTGAGCCTTATTAGATACTGGCATTGGCATCATACACTCAAAAAGAAACATGTTGGTCAACCATTAACATCTAAAACCCTGTAAATTCAGCGCTCATACCATTGGCTAAGACTTTGGGCTTGTTAGCGGAGCAGAAGCAGATGTTGTGGAGAATGAGCAGGATGGTGGGTTTAGTGCTGGAGTGTTTGGACTGGGCCAGTTCGACCAGCAGCTCCAAAGCCCCTCGGAGCCTGAGGATCATCTGTTGTCCGTCATCCCCGAACGACACGTTCAGCAGCAGCCTGAGCCACAGGGACAGAGGATCTGCTGTCGGGACGCCGCTTCGACCACCTGCCTTAGGCATGGGAAGAGACAGGAACTGCTGCAGGAAGTTACTCTAGGGAAAATGGCAAGAAAGGAGGTTTTGTTAACACTTCTCTTTATTCATTTCTCTATGAAACTAAAAAGCGGATTGGCAACCAAAAGACTATGAGGTATATTTACTGTATAGACTGAAGTGTTTCATATGTGGTTATATTTCTTTCTTCCATGAATTGTTTGCTTTAAACACTAGTCAGCGAGTTACCTTCAGCAGTACCCCTTTGCAGTCCTTTGAGATGGCCAGGTTGGCCAGCAATGAGAAAGCCAGACTGTGGATGCTGCTGTTGTCAGGGGCAACCTGGGAGGCCAGTTTCATCACCCCATGCATCAGTGAATTTGTGACCGCAGTCTTAGGAAGAACAGCCTGAACTGAGCCAGAGCTACAACTGCTGCTGCTGCTGCTACATAAAGCACTGCATGCTGAAAGAGAACAGAGGAAGAGACAGACAAAGAGAAGAGAGATAACCTGATTATGGAAAAAGGCAAAAAACATATACAAAGAGTTACAAGAAACTAAGTAACTGTATCTTAGAAAGATTATGTAAGAGCGTTAAGGAAACAAAACTGTTGATCAGTGTTTCTTAGCAGAAACCGACCTATACCTGAAATTAGGCCAAACCCCTTGCATGACAAAACTTTGAACACTTTATATACAGTATCTCACAGAAGTGAGTACACCCCTTAGATTTTTCTAAATATCTTATTAAATCTTTTCATGTGACAACACTGAAGAAATGACAATTTGCTACAATGTAAAGTAGTGAGTGTTCAGCTTGTATAACAGTGTAAATTTGCTGTCCCCTCAAAATAACTCAACACACAGCCACAAAAGTGTGTACACCCCTAAGTTAAAATGTCCAAATTGGGCCCAATTAGCCATTTTCTCTCCCCGGTGTCATGTGACTCGTTAGTGTTAAATTTGGTGTTACCACTCTCACTCTCTCATACTGGTCACTGGAAATTCAACATGGCACCTCATGGCAAAGAACTCTCTGAGGATCTGAAAAAAAGAATTGTTGCTCTAGTGTAAGCTATAAAAAGATTGACAAAACCTTGAAACTGAGCTGCAGCACGGTGGCCAAGACCATACAGCGGTTTAACAAGACAGGTTCCACTCAGAACAGGCCTCGTCATGGTCCACCAAAGAAGTTGAGTGCATGTGCTCAGTGTCATATCCAGAGGTTGTGTTTGGGAAATAGACGTATGAGTGCTGCCAGCATTGCTGCAGAAGTTGAAGGGGTGGGGGGTCAGCCTGTCAGTGCTCAGACCATACGCCACACACTGCATCAAATTGGTCTGCATGGGTGTCGTCCCAGAAGGAAGCCTCTTCTAAAAATTATGTACAAGAAAGCACACAAACAGTTTGCTGAAGACATCAGACTAAGGACATGGATTACTGGAACCATGTCCTGTGGTCTTATTTGACCACAACTTATTTGGTTCAGATGGTGTCAAGCATGTGTGGCGGCAACCAGGTGAGGAGTACAAAGTCAAGTGAGTCTTGCCTACAGTCAAGCATGGTGATGGGAGTGTCATGGTCTGGGGCTGCATGAGTGCTGCTGACACTGGGAAGCTACAGTTCATTGAGAGAACCATGAATGCCAACATGTACTGTGACATACTGAAGCAGAGCATGATCCCCTCCCTTTGGAGACTGGGCCACAGAGCAGTATTTCAATATAACGATAACGACCCCAAACACACCTCCAAGACGACCACTGCCTTGCTAAAGAATGTCTCCAGACCTAAACCCTATTGAGCATCTGTGGGGCATCCTCAAACGGAAGGTAGAGGAGCGCAAGGTCTCTAACATCCACCAGCTCCGTGATGTCGTCATGGAGGAGTGGAAGAGGACTCCAGTGGCAACCTGTGAAGCTCTGGTGAACTCCATGCCCAAGAGGTTCATATTGACACTTTGGGCCATTTTGGACATTTTTATTCACTTTTGTGGCCAGCGGTTTAGACATTAATGGCTGTGTGTTGAGTTATTTTGAGGGGACAGCAAATTTACACTGTTATACAAGCTGTACACTCACTATTTTACATTGTAGCAAAGTGTCATTTCTTCAGTGTTGTCACATGAAAAGATATAATAAAATATTTACAAAAATGTGATGGGTGACTTCTGTGAGATACTGTATATACACACACAAATACACACACACACACACACACACACACACACACACACACACACACACACACACACACACACACACACACACACACACACACACACACACACACACACATATATATATTAATTCGATCCATTAATTCGGTCAAAAGTTACAGTAAAGATCTTTTGAACTCAATTTATCAAAGAATCCTAAAAAGAATCACCATTTTCACAAAAATATTAAGCAGTACAACCATTTTCAACATTGATAATAAGAAATGTTAGATGAAATGCTGATGAACCAAATCAGCATATTAGAATGATTTCTGAAGGATCATGTGACATCGAAGACTAGAGTATTTAAGCTTTAACATGACATGAATAAATTACATTTTAAAATATAGTAAAAAAGAAAACAGTTATTTTAAATTGTAATAATATTTCACAATATTATTGTTTTTACTAAATTTTTGTAAAAACATACAGAACATAAGAGACTTTCAAAACCTTTCTTATCTTTCAAAAACATATTTTATTTCTCTCCTTTTGCTCACGGTGCTGCAAAATAATGCTACAGGAAACATTGCCGGTGATATAAAGCCACACAACCACTTTCACTTTTTTTTCTTTTATCTATCCATCTTTACTGCCTCAAAATATCACTGCACAGTTGTGTAACAATGAGTTTGGAAACTCAATGGAAACTTCATTCCACTGTATTTTCATTCTAAATGTACGTAGATAAAAAAACATTTCCTCCAGGTCTAACAATGCTGCATTCAGTGTCATCAAGTGTCAAACCCACTAAATGTCTCATTTCTGGGTAAGTTAACATATTTTGAAGAATTGCACGACTGCGGATGAATCATTTAACATTATGCTGGATTATTGAGAGACCTCAGCAGGGTTTTGCTTGCAGAATAAATCCAATATTAATCGGCCAGATGAAAGAATGAGGGTTGTGTATTGCAGGTTAATGAATTATACAATAAAAGTGACACAGGACAGAGTATGATATGAAGGAAAAAGTGCTGGAGGGCTGATTCCATAACTGATGAACCAACCTCATGAACTTTAAACATCACCTACTGTTAACACAGACCTTGAGAAGCACCACACATGAAGCACGCTGTTGTAGACTAGTGCCCTCAAACTATAGTGACAGCCCAAATGCACACACAAATACAGACGCAAACACACACACAAATACACAAATACACACACACACACACACACACACACACACACACACACGTACAGACTGATATACGCCCATGCATTGCTGGCTGTTCACAGGTGTGAAGCCACATCCTGTGCAAAAGCACAGCTTTCCATGAGCTCAGATATGTGACACTGAGCAATCATTGTGTTTAAATTAACACACTCACAAACAGACACTTTCATGTACACACAGAGAAACACGTGCAAATGCTTTCATGTGTAACCGTCTTGCTTTCACACACAATGCAGTTTTTGAAGATTAACGTACAGATTTTTTTTTTTTTTTTTTTGTGTCTGGAGGATAAATTTCTTCCTAGTTTTCTCTAGATTTTTTCCTAATACATAATATCTATATTTATAGTAAAAGGCTAACAATCTTGTCTAATATAACCAACAGTGGTTGTCTAAAAGTGTCTGATCCTTTTCTTAAGAGGTTGTTATAAATAAAAATGCTTCTAACTTCTCTAAATTCTCCATGAAATTTTTGGCCATCCTTCGGACAGGTTCGCTACAACAGGCTTGTACTATTAGTGAATAAAAGCAAGATGACAACATAAGTTGTAACCATAATTAAACTAAACTATATCTGTTCTATCTCCATGCAGCATATATTCTCTGGCTCTGTAGGCATCATTGTCCAATTTCAAACATATAAGGCTTCGAAAGGCTTGTCCCGTCTTTCTCTAATTGTACTGTCATGAACTTTATAATTTAACGTGTTAACTGAGGCCTGTAGAGGCTGAGGTGTAGTTCTTGGGTTGTCTGCAATTTCTCTGAGCATTGCACAGTCTGATCTTGGGGTGAATTTGCTAGGACGTCCACTCATGGAAAGACTGGTGTCTGTTTTGAATGTCTTCCACTTGTGAATAATCTTCCTCACTGTAGAATAATGAACTTCAAATTGTTTGGAAATGGCTGCATAACAGTTCCCAGATTGATGGCAGCAACAATTGCTTCTTTAAGAATATTGCTGATGTCTTTCCTCCTTTGCATTGTGTTAACACACAACCGAACAAACTTCTGCTTTTATAGAGGTGCTCACACAAAGGCATTTGATTAGCAGAGCCTGACCGTTACTTATCCTCTTAATTCCTAAAGCAAACAATAATGTGTCCTTAGTTTGTCACTCAAGGCTTTTCCATTTTGGCCAAGTTCTTGTGAAATAAATAATGACATGGTGTGATATGTCATGTGTTGTTGTTCACTGGAGGTTTTATTTTCCAAATTTTAAGACCTGCCAAGGACCAGATAATTTTTCATTGTGTCCTGATATGGAAAACAATGGAATTCAATAAGATGTCCTAACTTTTCCACATGACTGTATATATGTATGTATACAGTATATGTATATATCAAAAACTGCTCAATCCAACCAAAGTAAGCATTTAAGCCTGAAGTACCTCCCCTTAACGCAAATGCTCCATCGTAGCTTCCAGTAAAGCAGCACGCTTAGACTATGACACAATCCTTTCTGTAGCTGCCGGGCTCATGTCAACCTTACATTTGGCACACAATGGCCCTTACTGTACTGCCACATGACTCATGAGAAGGTTACAGTGAGCACAAAGCTCATACATTATCTCAGCACCCTGTCTCTGGCTTTCTAATCCTCTTTTCTCTCTCTAATTCTCCCTTTTCTTACTCTCATTCCTTCACTTCTTAGAAGACTGACCAGCTGTGTAGTTAGCAGTATAGACACAGAGCAGTTCCAGGGCCGCCGTCATTGTGAGGTCATCCAGCAGGAACCAGGGCCACAGGGCCAACAGCACCGCTGCCAGACGCAGCTCTGTAGCCACAGCCTGTAAAGAGAAAATTATGAATTCATTAATCAAACAAGACAAAATTAGTCAGACTCAGTCAATATTGGATATTTTTTGTTCAAGCTCATTTTTTACATTTAAATTACCTTTGCTGACACCTAATACTCCATTACATTAAATGTAATCTTGTAAATCCCAAATTGACCCTTCGCGGGGAGTTTGATTGTCAAGAGATTTAACCAATCAGAATGCCGCATCTGCCATTTTGTCCGACAAAGCAGCCAGTAGTTAGAAGATTAACCTCGGTGGAGTTAAACATGAAACATTGTGTATATTGATGTCTTTCCGCTTTTAAATCAAAATTCATTCTCATGTTCATTCATGTTTATTTGATGCTATAAATTAACTAGTAGGAAGAGATGATCGGTTCACGAGCCGCTTGAACTGAGGTGTTACAGCAATCTGTCACGACCATGGTCACGACACATTAAAGAGCCACAAAACGGTTTTTATTGTTTGAATTTCTTTAATAACTACACAGTTTGAAAGCTGGGACTTTGTTTAATATCATAAGTAACCTGCTCTGTCTTGTCTGTCGACGTGTTGTCAGTGTCCTCTTTGCTCTGCGATGTATTTTTCACTGCGTGTGGATTGACAGCGCCACGGCTTGTCGGACAAAGCAACAGGAACTAAGGGGGGCGGGTCTTTGCGAAGGGTCAATTGAATTATATTTATAAATGAATTCATATGGCACATTATAATGTTGCGATGTCTAAATTCGCTTGTACAATTTAAAACTTTAATTGAATATAAATATAATTAATATCAGCCATAAAATGAAAATAATCAGTTTATCGGTATCAGTGTATCCCAACTAAACTTTAAAAAGGGTAAAAAAGGTAAATAAATGATGACAAAATGTTCATTCTTGAGTGAACAGTCTCTTTAAGGCCAAAAAATTGGTGAAACTCCGGTTGATTGACTTTCCTTTGTACTTCACAGAAATTATCACAACTCATTACAGGCACAGAAGCATCTTGCTGGGAGCCGTGCAGATTTTCTTGTAAAGACAGTCCTTACAAGAAAATCTGCATGCAGCCAGCAAGACTGAAAACCCACGTGTTTCAAACCCACAAGACCCCTTTTGAGAATGTCTGTGGTTACTGTACAATGAATGTAACTACTCAAATAATCATCACGGGGAACATTATTTGATATGACGTACTTTGCATTCATTATGTTGATACAGGCAATTTCGCAGTATCTCTAGAATCATCTTAAGTTCTCTCATGCTGTTCTCCACCTGCTGACATTGAACAAAGACAGAGTGGTTAGAACAAGAGCACATGCTGATAATGGAAATGTTGATACCATCTTATTTGTATATGTATACATTTGTGCTTAATTTTCCGTTTGTATTAATTATAACTGTAACAATTCATAAATTAATAAATCTTAAAAATTACAGTACATAAATTCACAGAGCACGATTTACTGAAATACGGCATGTTCCTGGATCAGCATTGTTAACCATCCTAACTCTTGCTCTAAATTTAGACCGCAGTGATTAGTTAATAGTCTTGTCACTCCAGGACCAACAAAGGATGTTTATCCAGGAACATGCTCTACTTCAAACAGACAGATCAGTTCCCATATTTTCAATTTAAATAATGGTAAGAGACAGGATAGTCATTTTTTTCTATATTTATACATTAAAAAACCAAAACAAAATTGTCAAGATGGTTTAACAATCCCAAGATTGTAACAAATAAAGTATCATTAAAGGGCTAAATTCAAAAATAAAAATGAAAGAATAATTTGGCATAATTACCATTATATATATTATATATGGTCAGAATTATTGGCACGCTTGGTAAATATGATCAAAGATGACTATAAAAATAAATCTGCATTGTTTATCCTTTTGATCTTTAATTCATAAAATTAGCAAAAATCAGACCTTTCACTGAAGGAAAAGAATTGAAAGTGGGGGTAAAATCACATTATGAAATAAATGTTTTTCTCCAAAACACGTTGGCCTCAATTATTGGCACACCTAGAACTTGTTAGGATTAAAATATCTCTAAAGTATATTCCCTTTCATATTTACATTTTTTTTAGCACACCAGGGTGATCATGAACATGACATTGTCCGGCCATGACTTCCTGTTCCACAGCAGTATAAACATGAGGAAACAAAGGCCAAATTCCCGTAATCATTCATCACCAGTGTTGGGCACGTTACTTTAAAAAATAATTAGTTATAGTTTCTAGTTACTTCTCACAAATAGTAACAGAGTTACATCATTATAAAAGTAACTAATTACCAGGGAAAGTAACTACCGCGTTACTTAAAAAAAAAAAAATAAATAAATCAAATATGTAAAATGATGCCCCCAACATTAAATATAAGTCTAAAAATAAATTATGCTTGATCCAACTTGTGACTCATGATCCGCTCTTGCTCATGACATGAAATTTCCTACTGTATTACGTGTTGGTAGCCATTAAAGAAAACGTAGTTCATTATTTATGTTTAAATAGGCCTATGTTATGTTTTAAAATCATCTATTTGATTATGAAAAGTGAACAGCTTGAGTAAGATAGGATGCATCATAAGATGTGCAATATATCAGGAGACATGGAGTGAGTCAGACATGATTTTGACTACTTCATTAAGTTTTGTTTTGTAGAAAGCCTTTCTTTAAAGTGAATTTCATTTTGTAAAAATTGTATCTCAATTTTAATCATTTAAAAAAAAAAAAATTCTTTGGCGACTCTCTTTTGTCCTTTTCCCCGGTTTATTACCTTTGTTTCTTTTTCATGTAAATATTGTCTTTGTTGTTTTTGTTGTTGTTATTACTTTGTTAGTATTTCATTATTGTATTATTATCCTTATTAACTCAAGCCTCTTTCTTTTTTCTATGATTGTAACATAAACTCTGTTTGTTGGCAGTTCTTGTAGCGTCTTGTCTTTTGCTACCACCACTCGCACACGCAATGGTCACAATCTCAATGTTACCCCTTCTAACCCTAGACCAAAATTAGGAAGTTGTAACAGTTTCATCAACCAATTGCCTGGATTTAATAAATAAGAAGCAAATAAAGCAGAAAATATAATCATGACATGGAGGCTCCGGCGCGATCACTTGCGCGTGAACTGGAGCTTATAGGCTAAACCGAAACTCAGCGGCTGCTTGCCACACACACATGAGAAATATATCTATAGAAAGCTTGAAATGTCTACTTTTTAAAAGGTGCCATAAAATTTAAAATTGAATTTTGAATTAAAATTGAAAATCTGACAGCTTCTGCTAGAAATCCAATAATGGGTCGTGGTTGGATCTTGCATCAGGACAATGATCCAAAACAAACATCAAAACCAACACAAATGTGTCACTGAGCACAAAATGAAGCTTCTGCCATGGCCATCCCAGTCCCCTGACCTGAACCCTAAAGAAAATGACTGGAGTGAACTGAAGAGAAGCACCACTAACATTGAGCTGGGAATCTGAAGGATCTGGAGAGATTCTGCATGAAGGAATGGCCTCTGATCTCTAGTCAGGTGTTCTCCAAACTCATTAGGCATTATAGGTGAAGATCTTGGCAAAAGGAGGTTGCAAAAAGTATTGAATAAAAGGGTGCCAATAATTGTGGCTAACATGTTTTGGAGAAAAACATTTATTTCATAATGTGATTTTCCCCCCACTTTCAATTATTTTCCTTCAATGAAAGGTTAATTTTATGAATTAAAGATCAAAAGGATGAACAATGAAGATCTTTTTTTATAGTCATCTTTGATCATATTTACCAAGGGTGCCGATAATTCTGACCACCACTGTATATAAGTTATTATAAAGTGGTACAACCATGAGGAAATCAACTGGTTAAATCAACTGAACCAGAGGATTGCTTCAGTTTTGACATATTTTGTCACATCTGTGAAAGTGTCTCTCCCTCTCCCTCCCTCCTCCCTCTCAACAGGTTTTCAGTGTTTCTGATGTTGAAGCTGTCTGTCATGTTGCTGGAACCCTCTGTACCTTCCTCCTGTGAGTGCTCTTGCCCGTTTTCACAGACTCCAGGTGAAGCTCTGCGTAAATGTGCTTCATGCGTTCCACACAGCTGTCAATCACACCAGCTGAAGAGGGAGAAGAGACATATATCTGTCTATGTACTCATCCATCAGACATTAGACACAAATATAATGTAACCTGGGACTAAAATTAATGTTTATGCAAGATTTACTCCTAGTTGAGGTTATCGCACCTTTTTAACTGCTACACATACTCAACTGCTTTTCCCACCGAAGTTTACTTATTATGTTAGGCAAGTAATACGTAGTAATTTATTATACATGATCATTTTCCACCCTCTTTGACTCCCAGAATAAAACAGGATGTTTATGCTACTGTACCCTTAAGACGTCTTTAAGCTACTGTATCTTTAAGATGCTGACTACTAAATATGCGTTAATATGTAAATGTAGGCAATCATATGCAAATGTGCTCATAGTTATGACATCAAAACTATGATGATTTCTCTGTGATCCAACTGTGCGGTTAAATTTCCATAAATGGTCTGGGTGTAATGGGGAGGGAGCTTTGTGTTGTCAACAATAGCGTATGTCTATATTGTACATCACAAGTTAGATCCTCATTGTGTGATTGTGTTGAAGAACAATGAAGTGATTTTTACCTTTACATGCATAACTCTGAGCACTGGAGCTACAGGCTAACAGAGACATGAACGCTTTGGCCGTCACCTTTTTGAGGGGATCCTGGAACGGAATCTTCTCATATTGCTGTAAATTTTAAAAAAAAAGAATATTTCTTAAAACATAAATAAATAAAAATAAAATGTATAAAATAAAGCATAGTGAATTTTTTTAAATTAATTATTCTAATCAAATAGTATGGTATAATCAGCAAGTAGGAAGCCATTTTTGTCATCATCATGTAACAAGATGACAACAGACAGCCAATCAGATTTGAGAACATATATAAATTTCCCTTAAAAACATAAAAAACCATAAATAAAGACATTACAATCCTAAGAACTTGTCACAGTTAGCCACTCTGATCTGACCTTTTTGGGACAGTGCTTGCCAATTTTGTGTACGAAATGCATCTATGAACAGCCAACAGAAATTGTATCTGAAACTATTTACAACCTAAACTAATTCTGTGTTACCTCTAGTAATAGTTCACACATGACCTCTCCAGGCTCAGAAGATATGACCGCAGTTAGGGAGGAGCTTGGGCCCTTGCTGGTCAGATCCTCTGTGTGGCCTCCCGATCTCCTTTTAGCCTCCTCTGTGAACAGCACACACAGAAAGTGCAGGGTCGACGTGTAGAGAGAAGACTCCGTGCCCGATTGGTTCAAACACACTCGGATGGTATCTGTGACGAGACATGGCAATGACTAAACATAAAAATGCTAATATTTACTTTTCGGAGCTTTTCTCAAACTCCAACTTTGAGACGAGAAGATGCAAATTATACAAAACTTCACAACAAACAATCTTCACAACAAGGGAACATCTGACGAAAAGTCTCTCAAAACTCACAGGCTTTTAAAAAGGCTTCCAAAGCCTGGATACCTGCAGGCAAGTCAGCGAGTCTACTGCCCACCCACCTGTTTTAGGTTTTTCTACCACATCCATCAGATCTAAAGCAGGCTGATTGTTCTCCCTGTCTCTGTCCCAGTCTGTCATATGCAGCAGGGACACCCATCCACACATACAGGCATAATGAGCTGGCCTCCCACTGCATCTGTCTCCATCTCCATCTCCTTAGCTGTCTCCTTCCTTCTCAACATCTATCCAGCACATCCTCTTCCATCTAAACTCCTCAATCTTTTTTTCCCCTCTGTCCCTTTGCACTTTCATCAGATTTGCCACCATTTTTTCTTTGTACTCTTCTGTTTCTTTCTGCCTTCCCTTTCCATTTGCCTGTCTCCACCCTTTGTAACATACTCTGGTGTGTGTATGTGTGTCACCTGAAAAGCACTGCCAGTGTTTCCCCAGTGCCACACCGACAGATGGGCCGACCGCAGCTTGGTTCCTGCGCAGCAGAGTAGCCAGGAGCATCAACACATCCGCCCAGGTGTTGAGCACTGCACCCTGGGCCTGTGCATCTGAGGACCAAAACAACCACATACTCATCTAAAAACACTTTTCTTTCATTTGAAGGTCTTG
Source organism: Chanodichthys erythropterus (assembly GCF_024489055.1). Taxonomy (NCBI): domain Eukaryota; kingdom Metazoa; phylum Chordata; class Actinopteri; order Cypriniformes; family Xenocyprididae; genus Chanodichthys; species Chanodichthys erythropterus. Next base: position 4,266,613 of record NC_090243.1, read on the forward strand.
ATTGTAAGATTTTGGGGGGGTTTGGATTTGCTGAGGACGTTTGGTGTTACCCAAGTCATCGACAGACAGCGTGAGGATGGAAATTAGGTTGTTCAGCAGGGGTTTGAAGAGCTCTCGGTGGAACAGCACATCCTCACTGTGCATTGCTGCTGACTGCAGGAGCTTACACAAACTTTGCACATAATACAAGCTATTCAGCACCTGAGGGAGAAACAAGGGGGTGATGGGAGAGAAATAGAGAGTCAGTGGTAACGAGTGCCGAGTTACCTATGAAAAAACACACAGCACTTTGGTTTCACAACCCTAAATTACAACAAACAGCCGACTAACTGGCACTGTGTTGAAGACAAAGTCGAACTGAACCAAAAACCATGATGCCCTTGTATTGTACTTGAGGTAGAATAGAATTTTTCTAGCATGAGTGTGTGTACTTAAATTAAAGGTTATTATAGGCTTAAAGGGTTAGTTCACCCCAAAAATGTAATTTCTGTCATCATTTACCCTCATCATGTCGTTCCAAACACATTAGACTTTGATTAATCTTAAAAACATAAATTACAATATTTTTAATGATACCTGAGAGGTTTCTGTCCCTCCACTGAGGTCAAGGTAATCAAAACTTCCAAAAAGGTCATAAAAGCTCTAAGAATTGGGCGTTTTAATCAAATTCTTGTGAAGAGATTCAATCGTTCACCCAAAAATGAAAATTATCCCATGATTTACTCACCCTCAAATCATCCTAGGTGTATTTGACTATCTTCTTTCAGCAGAACATTATATACACATTTAATAATTATATTAAAAAATATTCTGCCTCTTCCAAGCTTTATAATGGCAGTGAATGGGGGGCCTGATTTTGAAGCAAAAAAAAGTGCATCCATCCATCCATCCATTGTAAAAGTACTCTACACGGCTCTGGGGGGTTAATAAAGGCTTTCTAAAGCGAAGCGATGGGTTTTTGTAAAAAATGAATAAATAAATAAATAAATAAATAAAAAATAAAAAAAAGTTATTAACTATAATAACTAGTTTCCGGCAAATGACCGTATGCATTGATTTGCGGCGGAAGAGTAAGCCCTGACCTGACGCTTGATGTATTTACGAACACGGAAGTGCAGAGAATAGAGGAAAACAACACACCAGTCACGAATTAAAAGTCTAAAACGAGAAATTTTAAAGATAAATATCAGAGGAATTAAAGGGATAAGGATAAGAGGATAAGAGAAGAGAAGCATGAGTTTGTTGCACAGCCCTATTTGTTTAAACCATGAGAGGCGTCTAAGCTTACGAAACTCCTACATCGTCATACATCGCATCAGGGGTTACTCTTGTGGTGCAAATTGACTTGCGCAGTATGCATATGGTCGTCTGCTAGAAGCTAGATATTTCAGATTAAAATTTTAAATATGGATATTTTTCTTACAAAAACCCATCATTTCGAATAAGGCCTTTATTTACCCCCCTGAGCCATGTGGAGTACTTTTACGATGGATGGATGCACTTTTTTGGCTTCAAAATCAGGCCCCCCATTCATTGCCATTTTATAGTTTGGAACAGCCAGGATATTTTTAAATATATGTCCGATTGTATTAGTCTGAAAGAAGATAGTCATATACACCTTGGATGGATTGAGGGTGAGTAAATCATGGGGTAACTTTCATTTTTGGGTAAACTATCCCTTTAAGCACAAAGCATACTTTGGTTTTTACACTACACTGGGGTATTTGTACAGTGCGTGTGATGTAATTTTTTTCAACCGCATCTACTCTGTAGGCTCGCACATGTGCCTTGATTTTTTTGCCCACAAAGTGGTGACACTGGCTTCTTTCACAGTCAAAAAGAAACGGAATAAACAATATGACATTATCAAATTACTAAAGACTGCTGAAAACGACATTATCAAATTACTGAAGACTGCTAAAAAAAAGAGCATGTTTGTAATAAAACAATATTTAAAAAAAAAAAAAAGAATGTGGTGGAGGACGTATAGAAGTTTGTGAATGTGTTTGTGTTCCAATTTTGTGGAAATTTGCCAAGCTTTCAGTGGCACTCTGCAGGCGCACATTCCCTTATGACAGATTGGTGTTTAAGTGGAGGTAGAAAATGATAGCAGAACTCCCATAATGCACCTGGTTCCTAGCATCTTCCATAGCAGCTGGCAGGAGAGGTGTCCTTAACTCACTGACACATTGAGATATGGTTGCCGCGTCCACCACACTGAAACAAACAGCACAAAACAAACAAGAAGTTCAGCTGAGCTCACAGGGTTTTTTTTTTTTTTTGAGTCCGAATAGATGAATACATATAAACAAATAAACAGAATCTAACTTAAAGCATATTTTGTGTCCCTTTTTTTTTTTTTTTACATTTTACGTGGGTCTTTCTGTTTTCCAACAGACAAAACCAAACCAACCAAATCTGGCATTTAGAAAGAGTGGGCAGAAGGCAGGCAGGATGTGGTTGTGTTAAAGTGTTATCAGGCAAACCATGACAATAAAGCTATACTCAAGTATTAATGTGTTTGAAAAAGAAGTAAGAAGTGTGCTATTTTAGTTTTATTCATATTTTGAATTAGCTTTTATTTTTATATTTTTAGTTTTGTTAATTTTAATTATAGATATTTCGTTATATGATTTTGTCATTTTAAAGGGATAGTTCACCCAAAAATGAAAATTTGATGTTTATCTGCTTACCCCCAGCGCATGCAAGATGTAGGTGACTTTGTGAAGCTCTGGCAATCGCAGTGATGTCTCGCGCTTATACTTCAATGAGGACATCAATGAGGACATCAATTCTTAGGACATCAATGTGTCGTCACGAGCCGCAGGGTTTAATTTGGATTTGTCTGTGCATGTTTTGTTTTACTCTTATCGATAGAGTTCCCATTGACGTGCATTATTTGACTGACAGACGGCAGCGGTTGGAGTTAAAAATCATAATTTGTGTTCTACTGAAGAAACAAAGTCACCTACATCAAGGATGCTCTGGGGGTAAGCAGATAAACATCAAATTTTCATTTTTGGGTGAACTATCCCTTTAATGTCTTTTTTAATATTGCTACTTAGGTTTAATTTATTTTTATGTCAGTTTTAGTTTTAGTTAGTTTTAATCATTTAATCTGCTTTTAATCATTGTCCTATTTATCACTGCTTTAAACAAACTGTATTGTACAAAGTGCTAAATGAATAAAGGTGACTCAACTAATAAAATCTTCACATGTCTCTCTAACCTGGCCAAGCCCTGTAGTATTTGGTTGTGCTTGAGGGCAGATAGACTAAACTCAGGAAGCACAGCCAGCAGGTTGTCCAGTAGACCACACACAGCTAGCAACAGGTGAGGGGTTACTATAGCAACAGGCTCAGCCCTTCCCCCTGAGTGGGACTCTTGAGTGAGGGCGGAGTCTGAGCTGTCCGTGTCACTCTGACCTACAACACAAAGAAACAACAGCAGGAAGACTCAAATCACTAAATACTGATAGAGTTCCTCTCAAGGCCAAACTGTCAGTTAGTACAAAAATTCCTTGTTTTTTTCCCAACCAAAGTCATACCCTGAGCAGTGAGTCTGTTGACTGGAGTGTCCTGGATTCCAGTAACACCTGAGGTTGGAACTGGAGAATGAGTCCCACTAGAGCTAACTGATGGAAGCTGAAGAACACAAAAACAGACATGATAACAATTTGAAAACAACTCAGAGAGATGTAACCAAAGGGCTGTGTACACACTAGGTGAGCAGAGAGATGTTGGTTGGTTACCTATGACTATGAGTACAGTCCATTGATGGTCCACTTTAAGATATTATATTACATAAACTAATATTTAAGGGTGTAACGGTTCTCGGTAAAAAAATTGAACTGTAATGTTCTCCAACCACGGTTCAGCACTCACTTGCACCACGGTTCATCTCAAATCTGACAACGCATCTATAATATGGTTTGTTGAAGATAGCAACGCGTAAAACAGACAGAGTTCGGCTAATGTTTCTGTCAATGGATACGCATTCTGGCTTCCCTAAACGATACAACAGCGATGATTGAAAAAACGTGGACAGAACAGTTACTCTTTGTAAACTTTGTTCAATAGGAGTGCCTAATGCTCTAATATGAACAGTCATTTACACCATAATCACCAGGGATTTGATAGTGTGGGAGCGCAGGTGAGACCTGAACAGCACACGTTGCTATCTGTGATTAAACTAAACTCATTTAAGCCTTGCTAATTTAAACATTCAAGTTCAAGAAGACGCGAAAGAAAACTCATGCACACAGAAAGCCGCATCTCAAGCAGTGCACAAATATTGAGTTCTCTTTCAAGTCTTGGGCTTGAACGGACAAATTCACAAAAAAATTATGTCAAAATGCACGTCTTGGCGACTATCCTAGCATAGTAGGTTTTGTCTTAAGTGAGCATAAACAGTAGAGAAAGACAATGTATGTGTATCAGTATTTTGGATCTGTGCATTATGTCTTAAAGTGACAGCAGCCTAATATTCCTGATGTCTGTGTTTTTAATGTTAACCAAACAACAATAGACAAGTAAATCACTCACTGCTCTTGACTGAATAGCTTTTTGTAACTTTAATAATGATTAATCTTTATTTAATTTATACAGTGAAGATTATATGCAATGCTATTTTACATTTGATTACTTAATTTAATTTCTGTACCTGAAAACTACTGTTAAGATATCTAAATAACTTTAAAAGCACTGTTTATTTTAATTTTATCTCTGCTTCATTGTATTTATTTGTGCTGTTGCTTGTAGCTTGGTTATTTGTTCTTATTTTCTTTTTTTTTTGACAGTAATCCTTTTTTCCCTTAACATAGCACATACCGAACCCATGACACTAAAACCGTGATAAAAACCGAACCGTGATTAATCTGAACAGTTACACTCTTACTAATAATAACTCTACAGTATAACACAATATATAAAATTGAATAATGTAAATTAATACAGTACTGCTTTTAATGAATGTCTTTACTGTCACTGTTGATAATCAATGTGTCCTTGTGAATAAAATATTAATTTCTTTCAAAAAGAAAATCTTACTGACCCCAAACTCAGTAGTGGATAATATAGACATTAAATCAGTCTTCCTGCCACCCTGTTTACTAGAAAAAAATATTGGTCAACCACAAATTAAATGGTTTACTGACCAGAGTACTGGAGGTGGACATGGATCCTGAGCCTTGAGTTTGGTTTAGAGGAGCAAGCATCTCTCTCCAGTGCTTCAGAGAATCGTTCAGATCTGTCTCTACATGTACAGAAAGAAACACACACCACTTAATTTACAAATAAAACAGCAATATTTACTACTAAATTATATTCACTGGAATAATTACCTCTAACAGCTTACTAACACTAACATTTTGTAATAACAAGCAAATGATAAATATAAACACTATCATCTAAAATATACACTAAAATACACACCCGCCATGATCTCTAGTACAGAACAGTATTAATAATGTGTGTAAGCATATGGATGCCACCGAGTCAGACAGCCACTAATAGCTGGCAGTGCTCTGGGCGCGTGGACGCCATACCCTGGGTGACATTGACTGGCGGAGGAGGGGGGCTGAGGGTGAAGGCATGTCTGCCCATGTAACAGCTCTTCACCATCTGGCCCACGCTCTCAAAAAACTGGCAGTGGTACAACAGAGCCTGCAGGGCAGGAAGCCCGACCAGACACAGGCCAGAATCCTCATCATGCACGCAGGGGCTCTGGGAGACACAAGAAAAAATACAAGAAAAAAAAAAGATGAAATGTAAAAAAAAGGGAAATATAATACTGAGGAAACCAGAAATCACTATAGACAGATTTGTTATGTCTACAGAGCTTTTAAGACTGGCTGTGATATTGATATTCAGTTCTGAAAGTTTATTCTCATGTAAACATACCTGCCAGGCACACTCTTTGGCCTCTTCTGCATTAGCAGGCATTGGCATCACAAGGAGGTTTTGCAAAATAAACGCTGCCTATAGGGAAGGGAAACATAAAAGTCAGAAACACTGCCATCTTCTTGTAAATGAATGGAAATGCATGCTGGTTGAATTCTCAGTGGAATCGCAGAAAGCAAGCAAATTCTTAAATAAAAAAAAAAAAAGAGAGAGAGAGAAATGCAAACACATTCCTTTTAAACTATGACTGAGGTATAGTTAAAATTATTTTCTGTGCAGTACCACAGTGTATATATGGGTTTAACCTCTTTTTTTCCCTCTTCCTGTTCATAAATAAACCTCTGAACGAAATCTGTACTAATAATGAGACATTCAGAAATAGATCGCAGATCTGAAAAAACATGACTTACGGAGCCTTTCTGACTAAGTCTAATCATCATTGCAGCATATTCTAACCCAGAACCGCCCACTTATACAGGAAGTGGCCATCTGACTGATTTGTAAAGCTAGTAAGCACCCTTTATTACATGATCAGCAGAGACATTTCCTGATAACAAGGTATCTGCAGGGTTTTTTTGAAAAAAAGTTTTTTAAGACCATTTTTTAAGAGATGCACAAATAAAATTAATACCATGTTTTGGGGTGGACGTAGCTTAATGTCTTTGGTAACATCCTAAACCATAAAATGACACGATTGTATACATCATTTAAAATGTGATTATATAATATTCTAGATACCTTGTTATTCTACATTTTTTAAAGGAAAAAGCATTACCCTCGATAAAGTGGTTAACACAACACTGCGTGTAAATTGTGTAAAAATATGAGTCAATCTTCACATTGGTCTTAAAAAAACGCCAGATGTGCTGAATGAAAATGCAAATTCGCTCTTTGACAGATGGCGGTTAAAAAATAGTGGTTACCCCCGTTACCTCTTAAAAAGGCGGCGCTGCGCATTTAAACTACTTTATTAGGCATTTTAAGGATAAGAAAATGCCATCAAAACTTTCCTCACCGAAATGCAACGAGTTTGCAGGCAGGATAAATACACCATAAAGTCATTGTCATAATTCATTGACAGTAGATCAAAAACAATCGCTTGGCATAATTCATAGTGTATTCATAGACTGCAAACTGCTCTGAAAGTTTGTTGAACGAGCAAAAGTAACGCACTTTTATTTTGAAATATGCAGAGCTCACATTTAATTAAATCACAGCCTTATGAAGTTTAATTATAACATTAAGCCATGGTGATTCCTAGTTTTCTGTCCCCAAATTTAAGACCCTTTGAACTTTTTTATGAACTTAAATTTGCTTTGTGACTGTATTTACTGTAAAATTAAACCGGAGGACTTCTGTATTAATTGGAGGCCTACGGTAATATTGTTGAAGTGATCATCTTGTTGCTAAAATGATTGTTTTGTACATTGTAATGGATTATAAGATAATAATAAACAGGTAAGATTTTAAAACAGGTTTTTTCCTCAAATCAATATTTCATGTCCCTGTCATTATTTGGTGAAAAGATATGTCACGACTGTACATTATCCCTTAAATATCCATCTTGTTTGAACTTGTTCATTCATCTAGGCTCAAAGCTGCTAGCTTTCTTTGCGGAAGCATTGCATTTAATGAGCTAATAAAATATTTCAACTCAAATCAATATTTCATGTCTACTTATTTACTTATGTTGCAAGTAGCTGTGTAATAAGCGAGATAATGTACATCCAGTTGCTTGTTATAGCAAATTAAACCCTGACATGGTGATCAGGACCCCGACGCAAAGTGGAATAACAACCGTCTGGATTTACATTAGCCTTTACTAATTTCATTATATGTGGCCTAGGGCGGGTTTATCTGGAATAAATTGTACCACAAAGAAAAATTAGCCTGTCAGTTTTGAACTGGTGATTATGCTCTATTTTTTGAGCCCAATATGCATCAGAAAGTCAGTGAACAGACAGTGTGCTGGTCCCTAGACCCTCAGTCTGAGTAAACACTCAGTTTTTTGTGTCGTGTTCAAGCTGAAGCTGGATGGACTCACCTCTCGGCGCACCATACTGCACTCCTGTCTCTCCAGCAGGATGTTGAGTACCGTGGCCCACAAGCCGCCTGAGATGTTCTGGCAACTCGCTGACAGCGCCACACACCCTCTCTCCAGTGAACTTAGAGCCGCACCCACAGCCAGGCTGGCACAGCGGACCTAGAGCCAGACAAACACACACACTCATGCTCAGACCCCGCACATGTGCTTGGCAGTGCTAACTGCCATGGGCTCTTTGGCGTGTAGCATTGGCACAAATTTGTGTTTGTCATGCCCATTATTTTCAGTGCTCAGCATCTGCTGAGCTGAGGGAGGCCTGGACACGCACGGGTACTTAGGAAAACGATCCAAAATAGAAGGCCAATGCACACAAATTGCTAAATAAAGTTTTAGTCAAAATTATGAACACGTACATTTAATAATTTGACACTGTCTATGATTGTATTCAGCGCCAATGTAGTGAATATTAATCATTTGAGAAAACTTTGTGAATCAGTATTTAGTGGACAGTCTTGTGATCCATTTAAGAAAGACTTTAAATTACATCTTTTAACACAACTCAGTTTATGAAAAATGTTTTTAAGTTTAAGAAAATCTGTGGGTAGTTGATTCAATGCTCCGCATGTCCATGGACATTTGTCAAAATCATTTTTAGGTTTAAAATTTATATAAATGTATAAGGGAAAATATATTAGGTTCTTTAACTGGCAGTGTTGTTATTGTTAACTAAACTAAAATAGTAAAAAAGAAAAAGAAAAAAAAGTGAAACTGAATTTTATTACATTTAATTGAAATAATGCTGTCATAAAATAAAATAGAAATAGAAATGTTGCCTTGGAAAATAACTGAAATAAAATACGTTATGGTACTAAAATAACAATAAATTAATAAATTTAAGCTAAACTTAAATATTAAATGACAAAAGCACATAAAATTACTAAAACTTAAATGAAAACTAAAAATATAAAACCTAATTCAAAATGTTAATAAATAAATAAAAAATATATACAAAATAATACAAAAATAACAGTTAACCGTTCACCATTAGTTCATTTTAAATGGTCAGTGGGAGTAAAAATATTATTTAAATATAATTTAAATCCATGTAGTCTCTCAATTAACATCTATACAGGAAAGCTATTATCATAATGATTATAAAATTAGTAAAAACTGTTTAAAACAGTTTTAAATTAACTTAGCATGGCACACCAATGGAGATGTAAACTTTTGAAATGTATTTCATGTCAACAATTCAAAACAGTACTCCATGTTAAATACCTACTGTATGTCCCAATGTTTATTTTACATGTGAAGATCTCACCTCAGGGTCTCTGTCCACCCAGAGGGGAATTAGCCAGGCCAAGCCAAGCTGGGTGGCACTCTGCTCATCAGAACTTTGCTCACGCCCCAGAGACCACAAGGATATCCAGTCCTTAAACAACACACAAACACTAAATATGAAGCGTAAAACTGTGTACTAATGCAATTAATAATTATTAGGTAGTATAGCAATCGAACTTAGTATTTTTATAGTACAGGTTTCTAGTGATGAACCGATATAAATCGGCCAATGTCAAGTTCACTAAATTCATTAGAAGAAGTATTAGCACCCCCTAGTGTCAGTTTCAAAGCCTACTAATATCATTGTCAATTGCAATGGCATTTCTGACCTCATTTTTGGTTTCTTTCATCATCTCATGTGACAGGTGAAGCAGACAGATAACCGCATTTTTTGTCACTCCTTTGCCCATGAAGGACATTGAGTTTCCGCCCAAATCTACATAGAATGAAGAGATGACCTGGGAAGAGCAGTCAAATAGGAAAAAGATTATAATTAGCTGTCTGAGAGACGAATAGGGGTCATTTGTGTTTCATTTACATATTTTCATTATGTATTATATTATGTATATATATAATACTAATTCTCAACTAAACCACCTCCAAGTAGGACAAATCAATAAAAAAAATTCTTTCTTCATATAAACACACACAAAAATCAATCTCTGAGTCCATATAATGCAAGTGAATGGGTGCTGCTTGGTTGACGCTTAAAAAAAAAAAATACATAGCGATTGTGATGTAATCCATACAACCCCAGTGGATGAATCAATGTCTATAAATGTCTACTCAGATATTATTTTCCTAAAAATCTTTGTTTTGTTTTTTTTATCTGAAGAAAGAAAGTCATATACATTGGGTGGGTGCATGTGGGTGAGTAAATGATGAGAGAATTTGAAACTCTTAAAGTTAAGATGAAGTTTAATTGAGTTATGGCGCAATACTGATGTAAAAAAAAAAAAAAAAATTACATACCAGCTGGTTGGTATGAAGTGATTTACGCATAAGTGTTTGGGAACATCTTGGACCCTGCGTGTGAGTGCGCGTTTAATGTGTTCTGTCTGGATGAGAGCAGCAGGAAGTGTGTATATAATCTGTGCAAAATATATTCTAGTGTGTAACCAAGGCACTTGAGCACATGTGTGTATGCATACTTCCAAGAGGCCACTGAGGTACTTGAGGCAGAGTGTGTTTGGCTCCATGCTGGGTGTGTGTGTGCTCCAGCCGGGCAGGGCGGTCACATGGGCCATGGTCCTGAGCGTGCGCTCAAGAGATGGCAGGCCGTAAAAGCATGGAGCGTCGGACAAACGTAGGCACTGCAGCAGGCGTAGAGACAGCTCAGAGGTAAACGGTCCAGACAGAGCCTCACACACCCTTAAAAACAGAGGATAAATGCAAAGTGAGGAACAGAGTGATCATAATTGTAGTAATCTTTGCTTTAGTATGAAGCACTTACAGTGGCCAAGAAGTACATAACACAATGAAAATTCAAAATTCAAATATAAGTTAAAGGTGCACTAGATTCAAAAATTGAATTTACCTCAGCATAGTTACATAACAAGAGTTCAGTACATGGAAATGACATACATCGTTTCCTCCTTCTTATATAAATCTCATTTGTTTAAACGACCTCCGAGGAACAGGCGAATCTCAACATAACACCGACTGTTACGTAACAGTTGGGATCATTAATATGTACGCCCCCAATATTTGCATATGCCAGCCTATGTTCAAGGCATTAGACAAGGGCAGCCAGTATTAACGTCTGGATCTGTGCACAGCTGAATCATCAGACTAGGTAAGCAAGCAAGAACAACAGCGAAAAATGGTGATGGTCATGATAACTGACATGATCATTGATATCATGATATTTTTAGTGATATTTGTAAATTGTCTTTCTAAATGTTTCGTTGTGCTGTTAAATGTGGTTAAAGTTACCATTGTTTCTTACTGTATTCACGGAGACAAGACTGTCGTTATTTTCATTTTTTAAACACTTGCAGTCTGTATAATTCATAAACACAACTTCATTCTTTATAAATCTCTCCAACAGTGTGTAATGTTAGCTTTAGCCACAGAGAACAGCCTCAAACTCATTCAGAATAAAATGTAAACATCCAAATAAATACCATACTTACGCGATTAGACATGCTGCATGACGAACACTTTGTAAAGATCTATTTTGAGGGTTATATTAGCTGTGTCAGCTTTGTTTATGGTGTTTTAAGCGCAAGCTCTTGGGGCGTGGAGCATGAGATTTAAAGGGGCCGCGTACCCTGAATCGGCGCATTTATAATGATAGGCAGAGAAATAAATTAATAAAAAAAAAACTATGGGGTATTTTGAGCTGAAACTTCACAGACACATTCAGGGGACACTTATATTATATTACATCTTTTGAAAACATGTTCTTCGGCACCTTTAACAACCCAGTGGAATCAAGTCACAACAGAAACAAGCCACAACACAACGTAAACACTTCCACTCCTTTCACGGTCACTATAGAGGGTGTGTTAAAGCGAACATAAGGGCTTCAAATTAGAGAAAATAGTCTAATGAAATCTAAACTTTTAAATTTTTTTTTACTGCATCAATCTTTTTAATACATCCTTCAACTGAATTTATTGCTTTTTAAAATAGCCAAGTCATTTATATGTATACGCAAATTTAAAGTGTCATTTAAAAAGATTGGTACAGTAAAAGCTGTTTGAAATTTGGGTTTTGTTAGACTATTACCTCTACTATGAGGCCCAAATGTTAGCTTTAATGCATTCTTTATGTGGCCGAGAAACTGAGCCGTGAAATGACTTGGCTGATAATAATATGTGCAGAGTTCAAAGGTCCATAAAAAAGCATTGGTATGGTAAAAACTGTTCAAAATTTGGATTTCGTTAGATAATTAGACCTTGCATTAAAACCCTTGGCTCATTCAACTGATGAATGAGAAAAAAGATGAAGCGTTGTGTTATTTAAAGACTAGCTTCACAAGTTAAGTAGCAAAGGCTAAAGCCCAGTGGTTCTTAATCCTGGTCCTGGGGACCCCCGCTCTACACATTTTGTATGTGTACATTTTTGTATTTTCCTTATTTATCACAGCTGATTCAAATCATCAGCTCATTAGGTGAGAAATCCATGAACTGAACTGTGAAGTGTGTCAGATAAGGGAGACATACAAAATGTGCAGAGCGGGGGTCCCAAGGACCAGGATTAAGAAACAACTGCAATAGCATATATATAGATATAGGAATTGTTTCTATTGTGTTGTTGTGATTCAATTGTTGTGACATGTGTCAGGTGTGTTGTTGCTCGGTTCCCTTGTGTTGTGGCTAGATGATTCTGTTGTGTCGTGTCCTGTCCGGTGTGTTGTGGCTTGTTTACTTTGTGTTGTGGCTCGATTCCATTGTGTTGTGGCCTGGTTTGGGTGTGTTTCGTTGTGTTGTGCACTACTGGGCCACCGTAAGCCTTATATACACTACCGTTCATAAGTTTGGGGTCAATAAGATTTTTTTTTAGCAAGGATGCATTACATTGATCAAAAGTGACAGTAAAGGCATTAATAATGTTCCAAAATATTTCTATTTCAAATAAATGCTGTTTTCAAGATTGATAATAATTAAAGTGGTTGTAGCCTAGTAGTATCAGGGCCGGTAACCAAAAAGTTGCAGATTTTAAATGTCCTGATTGTGTTTTAATTTAAATTTTTGCCCTAAATGCACTTTTTTCTATTAAAGTGTATTATTTATTTATTTTTTATTTTAGTTTATTAAAAAACTTGATGCTTTTTATTCTTCTTGCAATCAGACCACTCCATCCATGTTTAAACCTATAGTTCACTTTTTTGCTTTTTTCAAAGACACACGTACGTGCTGTTTTAAAATACATTTTTTTGTATTATGAAGAATATCATAACATAGAAGGACCATTACAAGCACCCCGAACAAATGATACCTGTTAGATTGCTGTCAATAAAATTAAAATGCATGCAGCGAAATCTCTTAGAAGATCGGATTTGCATTACAGGGCCTTGATACATCAACAACTAACAGTGGGAGTTTCCAATTTACAGATCCTTAAGGAGTTTTCAGAAGAGTTATTCCATAAATAACAAAATTAAATCAAAAGCATCATTAGATTTGTATTTCCCCCCCAGATGGCAGGTAGAAGCAGAAATCTCCTAATGAGGATAGTAAAACATTTTTTATGCATGTACAGGAGAAAGAAAACGAAGAGTGTTTTTGTAATAACAAATCTGCCTTGTCGGTCTAAATGGTTTCAATGGGTGTGTTTTGGGGAGTAAACAGATGTGACAGAGTGTTTTCGCACCCCCAAAAACCACAGGTGCACGCTAAGCTCAATAGCTGCTACGGCTCTTGAATACATTTGAAGATTTAATTAAAATGCACAGCGGTCTGCAAACCAATCATCTTGATAGAAAAAAAAGACCAGGATCAAAGAGTGATATCATATTTTTACTTTATAAAACTTTTTTATAAACTTCTTAGGGCCATGGCTTAGGGGTTAGCACACATGTTCTGGGCACATTGAGCTGTGGTGTGCATGTGGGTAACAGGTTTGAGCTCCGCTAAATCTCTAACTACATATAGATGAAAGACATTTTGCTACAGTAACTGGGACACCCTGGTAAATGCACTACTGTTCTAAAGTTTGGGGCCAGTACTTTTATTTTTTAAAGAAATTAATGCTTTTATTCTGCAAGTATTACACTGAATATGATCCAAAGTGCCACGAAATACTTTTCTATTACAAATAAATGCTGTTTTTTTTTTTGTCATTATTATTGATTAACCGTCTGATTGTGCTCATTCAATGTAATTGCAATTATCTGAGATAACCGCAATAATTATCCAATTTAAATTTCAATAACATTTTGCCAAAGAATATAAAGAGAGTCAAAAGAGAGAGTCAAAAAGAGATTCAAAGGTCTATGGGTTTCATCAGACTGCATTATCATATGGGCCTATTTTATTTACATTTTTCTTATATTGTATATGACTCCAAGTAAAAAAAAAAAAAAATGTATTACTGAAAATAATATGAACAAAACAGAATTAAATCATTAATTGTAATTATTTGTATGATAATTAATCATGATTGTGACAGGTAAAATATTAAGTTAAGTAAAATATTAAGCAGCACAACATCAACATCAATATTAATAAGAAATAATTCTTGACCACCAAATCATAATACTAGAATGATTTTTGAAGAATCATGTGACACTGTAGACTGGAGCAATGATGCTGTTTTTTCTGTATTTTTACTGAGCTTAAAAGACTTCTTTCAATCTTATTGACACCAAATTTGGAAGTGTATTAAGGTCTAACAGTTAGTCAAGAGAAATACTGAAGAATAAGGTTGCAAAATTCCGGGAATTCTCAAATATGGAAACTTTCCATGGGAATTAACAGAAGTTTATGGGAACAAACTGGAAATTTGCAAAATTGCAGGTTATCCTATAACAGGGAACTTAAATGTACGATCGTGGGTAATTCTCTTAAAATTTGGCAAGATGTCTGCAATTTTATGGGAAGTTCTATTAAGTTCACAACTGAATCCCCGATTTGGCATAATGATTACTTACAATCTGGTAACAAACCCTTTGCTTTCAAGCCATGGTCTGATCAGGGTGTACATGTTCTGGGTGATATATTCAATAATCACGGCTTATGGACCTTTCGAGATCTAAAAGAGTGCTATAATCTTCCTGGTCATTCCTATTTTTTGTATTTAAAGGGATAGTTAACCCAAAAATGAAAATTCTGTAATCATTTACTCACCCTCAAGTTGTTCCAAACCTATATAAATTCCTTTGTTCTGCTGTACACAAAGGAAGGTATCTGGAAGAATGTTTGTAACCAAGCAGATCTCGCCGCCCCATTGACCACCACGGGGGATCTGCTTGGTTACAAACATTCTTCCAGATACCTTCCTTTGTGTACAGCAAAACAAATAAATTTATACAGGTTTGGAACAACTTGAGTTTGAGTAAATGATGACAGAATTTTCATTTTTGGGTTAACTATCCCTTTAAGGTTGAGAAGTGCAATTAACTGTAACCTGGACTCTCATCCTCTGATTGACTGTGTGAATTTTTCCTCAGGCAGGAGGAGTATTGTCATTTATTTACAACAGATTACTCAAGCACTGCTGTGGCACACTCCTTATCACTACTATATGGGAAAGGAACTGGCCAATTACAAAACTAAACTGGTACTGGATTTGGGAAAGCATTCCAATGATGTCCAAAAATCTTGCTCATCAACAATACACTACAATGAAGCGCTTGCCTACCCCTTTTTGCTCACTCTGTAATTCAAATACTGTGGGGACCTATATGCACATGTTTTATGAGTGCCAACATACTGGTACATTTTGGGATAAGGGTTTTCAAGTCTTGACAGAGCTATGTGATGTGGTTATCTTTAAACATCCCATTGTCAGTTGAATAATGATGCTGACCTCAATCTGAAGCTGCATAGGATCCTCAACACTGCTCTAATTGTGGCCAAAAAGATAATCTTTCAAATTTGGCATGAACCTACATTTTATTATTTTATTATTTATTCATTTTCTTTTTCTTATGCAAATCCTGGTTTCGTATATAGTTAATTTGTCTCACACGTTGACCATGTTCAGTTCTACAATAAAAAAAAAAATCACACACAAAAAGTGAACCTCACTGGTCATGTTAAGTGTGTATAACTAGTCTGTAACCAAAAAAAGAAAGAAAAAGAAAGCCTCAGATTGTTGCTAACTTGCTGCTAGCCTTTATCTCAGAATTAATTTCACTTCTTTAGTCATTTAGCCAACTGGTCCCAAGGTCATAAAGTGTATGAAGTCTATTCACCTCAGTTTTAGCAGTTACCTACAGCCAATAGATCCCCAAAACTACTGTACCTTATACTGGGTACAGTTAAAAATGTTAATTTAAAATCTGTGTTAGTTTGTAAGCATGTCTGCTTATGACCAAACAAAATGTTTATGTTTGTATACGATAAAGTCTGTATAAAATACCCCAAATTTCCAATTGATCCCCTTTAATTCCTGTAAATTCTTGTTAAGTGTCCAACTTGGAATATTCACAAAATTCCCCAGCTTAACTTCACATGGAAAGTTTCCGGAAATGTTCTGCCCCTTTGCAACCCTACTGAATAACTTTAATTTCTGTAGTCTTCAAATGGGAAATAGGTCCAAGACAGTATTCAGGTGCCACAGTGTGTGTGTGGGTATGTTCTATAGATAGAGCTGTCTGATGGTTGACTCCATGTGTTAAAGAATATGAGTGAGTCAGTAAGTGTGAGTCTGTCGTTAAATGAGTCAAGTGAGTCATTTTGTGTGTGTGAAAGAATGACTCATTCAGTGTCCTTGAGTTTGTGAGTCATTATCCCGTGTTTGTGTCATCCACCACTGTGTGTGTGTGTGTTACCTGTCAGAAGTGTGTGTCATTCGAAGCAGCAGAGTGTTGAAGAGGCCTGTAAGTTCTCTCTGTAGCCGGTGACTGAGGTGGGCCTGAAGCTTGTCCGCTTCCCCCTGTGACTGTATCTGTGTGTGGGTCTGTGATTCAGCATTCAGCAACAAGTTCAGCAGGGTGTGTGACTCCTACACACACACAAATACACAGCTACTTAACAATGTGATCTGTCAATTATGGCTATCTTATACCTCCTGATTCAGCTGAACATAATATAATGATCCCATCCTCATCCGCCTCAGGAAGGACAACTAAAAATAGCATTGTTATTACAAATTCCTCATTCAGCAACACTAGAAATCTTAATCCTGCATTTAATTTACCTACAAATTCACACAGCAGGGACAAAAGTAGATTTTATGCATTCTGAAGAGAATGTGTGTGAAGTTCCCCATGTTAAACCCACTGTCATAATGTTTGGGTGGTTGCTGTGCTAGAGTGTTCTGTGTTATTTTTAAGGTGTTCTGGCTAGTTGCTATGGCCACTAGGTGATTGCTAGGGTGCTCTGAATGGTTGTTAGGCAGGCACAAAAGAGTTATGTGTGTGGAGATGTGGTTGGTGGTCATGGTGGTTACTCAGGAACTGTTGGCAAGACGCTAGGTTGTTCTGTGTGGTTGTTGGGGTTGCTTGCGTGTTTTGGTCCGTATAGAAGCAAGGCGGTTTCTAGGGTGGTCTAAGAGGTTCCTTGTGCATTGCTAGTCTTTTGCTAGGGAGTTAGGGATGGTTGCTTAGGCATTGCTAGGTAGTTGCTGCAGTGTTCTGTGTGATATTTAAGTGGTTTATTTAAGTGGTTGCTAAGACATTATCCCAAGGCGTAAGCCAAGTCCCAGACTAAATTGCATGTTTGATCTGTTTTAACTGAAAGCAACTTGCTCTAACATACGTATGTCCGTGTCATTGTTTTGTCTCAAAATGCACACCAGTTAATTTTTTCTAAGACATGTTTATAAAACCTACTTAAAGGGTTAGCTCACTCAAAAATTAAATGGTTAGTTCACCCAAAAATGAAAATTCTGTCATTTATTACTCACCCTCATGCCGTTCTACACCTGTAAGACCTTCGTTAATCTTCGAAACACAAATTAACATATTTTAGTTGAAATCCGAAGCATCATGAAGCATCTGAGCACAAATGAATCAGTGTATCGAATCTGCTGTTTGGAGCGCCAAAGTCACATGATTTTAGCCGTTGACAGTTTGACACGCTGATTCATTATGCTCCGATGCTTCATGAAGCAGTGTTTTGAAATTGGCCATCACTAAATAAGTCGTTATTTTGTTTTTTTGGCGCTCCAAAAATATTCTCGTCGCTTTATAATATTAATATTGAACCACTGTACTCACATGAACTGATTTAGATATGTTTTTAGTACCTTTATGGATCTTGAGAAAGGAAGTGTCATTGCTCCCTATGCAGGCCTCACTGAGTCATCGGATTTCAACTCTTAATTTGTGTTCCGAAGATTAACGAAGGTCTTACGGGTGTAGAACGGTATGAAGGTAAGTAATAAATGACAGAATTTTCATTTTTGGGTGAACTAACCCTTTAAGATTTTCCCATAATTTACTCACCCTCAAGCCATCCTAGATCTATATGACTTTCTTTTTTTCAGCCAAACACAATCGGAGTTATATAAAAAAAAAATATCCTGGCTCTTCCAAGCTTTATAATGGAAGTGAATGGTACCCTAGATTTTGAAGCCCAAAAAGTGCATACATCCATCATAATAGTAATCCATACTGATCCAGGGGGTTAATAAATGAAGCAATGCATTTTTGTAAGAAAAATATCCATATTTATAACTTTCGGTAAAAGGCCGTACATAAGTTGAGTTCCGGCTTACTTCTATGATGGATGGATGCGCTTTTTTCTAGGGTAAATCTAGGGTACCAGTCACTCCCATTATAAAGCTGGAAGAGCCGGAATATTTTTTAATATAACTCCGACTGTATTTGGCTGAAAGCAGAAAGCCACATACACCTAGGATGGCTTGAGGGTGAGTAAATCATAGGATCATTTTCATTTTTGGGTGAACTATCCCTTTAAATGTCCTAACTGAACTAAGGTCTAATCCTGGCTTAATCTAAGCTCTGTCTGTGAAACCAGGCCTGTGAGTTTTTAGCCCACCCATAATTCTCTATGATAGTCCTCTCTTTAGATATTTGTGTGGCCCTTTTTCAATGTAAGTCTATGGGATTTTTTTAAAAAGGTAATCTCTCCTCTTCAGTAAGCCACACAATTTGAGCAATCATTCATGTCCAAAGCTCTAATGATGCAACATGAGTTACATGCCAAATTTTTGTGCAAAAGAATATTAATAAGCCTGTGCTTGTCTTAGCAGGCACCACTAAAAAAAAAAAAAAAAAAAAAAAAAAGACACTGATGTGCCTGTGTTTCATTTAGACAGCACAGATGTTTGAGAAACACTCCAGTGACTGTGGATGCTCTCTGCATTTCACCACCTCCCCCACCAGGCGTTTCATCAAACCCAGCATTCTCTGAAGAGCGTCAAGGCAGGTTTGTTTGCATACATACACATTAATGCGAGGTAAGGCAGGAAGAGACTTTTAGGAAATAAAGCCATTCTTCCCCATTGTGAGAAACAAAAACAATGACAGCTGACGAACGTCTGTTCGTTACAAGCATTAATTCGATATTAATGTATTTGTATTGCTCTGCAGTGTGATTTATTTCAGCTCCTCTTAATAAATACACCACACTGTGTTCATCTGAGGCAGGAGGGCAAACTAATTTAATTATCAAGGTACAATAAGTCTCTTTATTGTTTTACGAGGGCTCCAAAGTAAACTCAGATAAATGAAAGCACTCCATAACAGATTCAACATGGCTATGGTGTGTGACTCGAGTTTATTCAGGAATACCTGGTTTAGGAGTAATTCTAGAAGCCATTTTAGGTCCTGGTGGTCCAATTCAGACTGATTCTGCTTGAAGAAGGTGTTGAGGAATGAGACAATGTCCACCAAGAGCCTCTCATCTTGACAGCAAGCTGGACGTACCATTAGAAATCTGTTAAGTTAATAAAAAAGGAGAGTTTATGTTAGCATTCAAAAGTTTGGTTTGGTTAGTACATTGCAAAAAATGCTTTTCTTACTAATTTCTAGTCAAAACATCTTAAAAAAAACTTAAATCAAGCATTTTCTAGACATGTAAAAATTATTGTCTTGTTTTCAGAAAAATAAGTCATAATTAAGTGAGTTTTTCCTTAAAACAAGCTAAATAATCTGCCAATGGGGTAAGCAAAATAATCTTATTTCAAACCAAATACAAAAGATAAAAAAGACTGACCCCAAACATTTGAATGGTACTATATTTAGTTTCAGTGTCATTTCTAAGCACTGTTTTGCCAAAGATAAAACATCGTTCCACTTTGTGTCTGAAGTTGTCAGCTCATTCATTGTTTAAGGCTGTGCAATGCTGGCGCACTCCATCAAACTCATGCAAAGTCATGCCTGGTGATCACAAATCACGTATCTGGAGGTATAGGGAATACAAATCTATAGATCACAGAACACAGTGTGTTTACCTCTCTAAAGCATTGTGCCAGCTCAGGGTTTGCAGAATGTTCTTGCTGCTTTGGGCAGTGGATTTGAGTGCAAGGCGGTCAGCGAAAAGGTACAGGTGCATTCTAGTCATGGCAAAGGTCACGGTGCTGTGGGAGCTTGCATCACGGACCCCATGAATGCAGTCCTGTAACCCAGAACTTATATTGCTAATTCGTAACACCACCACCTTAGATTCGGACAGCACCAGATCACCATGAAACCTTAGGAAGAGGAGGAAGCAGAAAATGAGGTGTCGCGAAAAAAACGTTAAGCCATTCAGCACTCTTAACCATGTGGCATGTTGATGTCACTGATGCCAAAACATCAATGGTTTGCGCATGTGTCATAAGCAAACGTTTTTGAATTCTGGATGCAAACATGTGTTCGATATGAGCTTTGGTGATGGTTATCAATTAATATCAAAAAATTGGTGATGGTTATCAATTTAATAATTACAATTTTGTCAAAGCTATACTTGGAGCAGTGCACAAATCAAATGGAACTTTTATGGCAACTTGTTGTTGTTGTTTTTTTTTTTGGAGTGTGGCACAGATGGTCGATATGTACCACAAGCAATACATAAAGATCCTTGAAAAATAAAATACATTTGTTTCCTTCCACAGATAAATAACAGCATAGAGGTTTGGAACGACAGTAAATAATGATAGAATTTTTATTTTTTCATTTATTCCTTTAGGGAGGCCAGACAGGTTTACTGCCAGCAGGACAACAGATCTGTAATCATTTTAAACTTGGTAACAAATCAACAGCTTCTGTGTATTAAAATGACATTAAGATCTGCTGCAATAAAAAACGATCTATCTCAAGATGACCCAGATTTACTGCCCAAAACTCCAATACAATTTGAGTGCTTGGAAACAAATTAAACACATTGAAAATGTCAAAAGAGCCTATATTATGCTATTTTAAAGGTTCCTAATTTTGTTTTGGAGGTCTCCTACAATAGATTTACATGCATCCAAGGTCAAAAAACACTTTAATTTTCTCATTATATAATATTAAAGCATCACCTCTTTTCTCACAGTGTCTAAAATGGTTCAATCATTCGGTCTAAGGGAATTTGCAGCACAGAAAAAAGCATCTTCTCAACATGTCGGCAACACGAACCAAACTCTTCCAGGCCTCAGCTACAACTACAGTGTTTGAGGGCAAGTCAAAGTAGACATTATTCGTGGGCAGCCAATGAAGACCATAGGCTGGCATTATGCAAATTTGTTACAAACCTACTTAGGTTTGTGTAGGAAGTAAGGCTGAAATTACTGATGACTTGTTTCAGTGAGTTCTAAATGGGTTATTAATACATTGCAGACCTTTTACATTCACAAATAGCTATATTACACACTACATGAAACGTAATATCCAAAAAAGCATAACGGGGCACTGTAAATCCAACTTACTCAGGTACATCACTCCTAAAACCCCTCAAATGCTCTAGCAGTCCATCAATCCCAGAATGCCATGCTGTGTTCCAGGCGACCTGCAGTGCTTCACAGGCAGGCTTCAGACTCAGCAGATCTGAATATGGAGGGAGAACTGAACAGTAGGGACTCACGGCATGGTGTGAAGGAGCTTGAAATGGAAGATTATACCTGTAAGAAAATATGAGATGTAACATTTCAAATACAATGAATCTGTCAAATAATAGTTATATCACCATTTAATTTACCCATGATACCAATGAAAGTCAGGTTATTGGGGAATTAAACGGCCGTTTCTTTTAATGCACAGCTAGAATGTCGTAATGGATGTGATTTACCTCCGTATAATGGCAGAAGGCAGTGAGAAGGAAGACAGGCCTGTGTCTGAGCCAACTTTGTCAGTCCTGATCAGGGCACAAAGATGATGAAATGTAATGTGAGCCAAAGCATTCTGGTTTTTTAACATATTTTAACTGTTTTTATCTATGTAATGAAAGCCACTGGAGTCCAAACAACACTGGGCACCCTTGACTTTCATTTTTGGGTGACAAATACCTTTAAGTTAAACAAAAACCTTTTATTATAATTACAAGAGTGTAATCACTATTAAGCTCCCTTTCCACTGTCTCTTACAAGCGAAAGACCAGAAGTCATTCATTTTCAATGCAGAGTAGTACAGGAGGTGCATGGAGTTCTATCAATATGCACATGCAGAAATTTCTGATCTGATTTGAGCTTCGGATATGTTGAAATATATGAAAAACTTCTGATGCTAGACCATATGTGGCCGACTTACAGTAGAACTTAACAATACAACAAGCGATTCATCTTAAAGTGACAATAAACAGTGCTTGTAATAAAATGTTTCAGACATCGGAGATGGAAAGCTGGCTTTACAGGTTTTATTTTAACTGACAGTGTTTAATATTTTCCAGCTGCAGATATTTCACATATTGACCATTGGAGTATGAGATCATACAACAAAGAAAACTTACCAAACATCCATTTGTGCTATTTCATCAAACAGCAGAATGCACATCAATGCGGCAGCCTCGCTCACATCACCCTGGTTCTCCTTTATCAACAAAGAAGCTTAAAAAGAAAAAAGAAAAGTCAAATGATGAGGGGAGCAATCATTTAAATGTACAAATGTGTCATTAGCATGAATTGTACAGCTTGAGTATACACATTAGAAATGGTTAGTTGAAGCATAGTAGCAAACAGATTTTAAGGGCAACATCCTGGGACCAAGGTGGAATAAAACAAGAAAACAAAACTCATTTATTATAGATGTGAAAATAAAAATGAAACAAAAAGGGCTAGAGTCAGAAAAACAAATTTTACATCACCATTCTCCAGATGATCACAAACATTCGCAAACAGCTTATAGGGGAGCTCTTCACTGGAAATGTTTATATATGTCTGGACATGCATAAAAATTTGCAATTTGTGCAGTGTTCTAGAGAACTGGAAGGGGCATGTTAATAGCTCTGTATTTCCAGCAGTAAATATAGTAATAAACAAAAAAAAAAGCAACTGCAAGCGGCAATTAGGTGGCCAAACAAACACATTAGTGGACCTTGTGATGCCAAGTAGATGCATAGATCTGTATTGTTATGATATGTAATCAGTTTTCTTTTTGCTTGTAAGTCTAGAAGAAGATATGTTATTTCTTGTAACTATTAACCAGTATGTGGTGCTGAATTTGCACATACCCAAAAGGTGTGGTGGGAAATGAAATGGTTGTTTCAAAAGTTGCCATTAACTTGTTTGTATGTGTTGAAATGGTTTTGAAAATCCAATTACTCATATATGTGAGGTTTGGTGTGCAGATGGTCTGAGCTAATTTTGTGAAAGATTACAGACCTTGAAAATATGGCAATAAAACCTTCACAAATATATGAAGAGAAGAAGAGTTTAACCCATTTTTCAAAGCTATAACTTTTAAAAATCTTTCACTGCCATTTTCTGAAGATCACTGACTATGGAGTCCAAAATAATTAAAAAAAAAAAAAAAAAAAAAATCAGCATGATCCAATCCAAAGGGGCTGACATAAACTCCAAGAGGATGAAAAATAATAAGAAACATCTACAAAAGGTGCCTACAAAACTTCGGTTCTTTGGACTAATTAACCAACTATCTACGATAAGCTGAATTAATTAAGATTAGAGGGACGTTTTGCGGGCCATACCTCTGAGCAGCTTGATGAGAAGAGACGTCTGCTGAGCCAGACTGTGACGCAGGGAGGGGTCCGCAAACACCAGCTTCCTCAGCATGCATATGCTGGGCTCCAACATGCAATCCATGCTCTAGATAATGCATACAAAGTCTAAATGCAAAACCTTATAGTGTCAATAGATCCCCCCAGATAGGAAGACATAGGACATGAGTTGAGATGTTCTGAGCCTCCTGGGATTTTTAAAGAAGTCTTGGATTATCCTCAAAAGAACTTTGACAATGTGTTAACCTTAGTGATGGGAGCTTTTGAAACATTGCTTTGTAAATCTTCGAAAAAATGTTCAAATACAAACCAGTGATTCAGAGCACGCATCAAACTGCCAAAGTCACATTATGTCAATAAAAGTGGTTACGTCATAACTGTTTCGAAACTTTTCGAAATTTCAATGGTTTGCTGCTAGGTGGCGACCTCTGTGAATCCATGAAACAGTGTCTACATATATGGTTTTTACCATGATCTCGGATCAGTTGTCTAAATTTTTAGACATTTTTAACAACACATTTGTATAATAAAAAGAAGCAATTACAGTTAATAGTCTCTTATTAGCCCGATTAACCAAGCTCTCCATAAAACAAACAATACAAGCCCTACAATTTATTAAATTAACACACATTATTCAGACACTTCATATTTACTGGTATTAAATGATTTGTTAATTGCATTTAATAGATAATATACTTTCAATAAAATATTTGTAAACTGTTCTGACCAGAAAGCGCCTCCAGCAAGCACTTTGAAACAGTGAATCACTTTGTGAAGCAAGGGGTTCCATTGATTCAAAGTTTTGAAAGGTTTTGTTTCTCCCATCACTAGTTGACCCTAGGGAAAACCACACATCTGCGATAAACCACTGCACTGCTAAGCTATTTAGAGAAGTGTTATGCCACTGCTTTAGAGGAAAAAGTCATAACAATTCATCACGACTGAGTCTAGAAGTGTTTGCACAATAAACACTATCACAACCGCAGTCATAACATTCACAGTAAAACTACAACAACACAAAAAGTTAGTTAGCCTCAAAGGCAAGGCAAGCAGTCAAAACAAACAGCCAAAGCAGTGTCGTAATTGACAGTAACAGCACTAACTAGGCATGGCAAATGGAGGAGACATATCGGATTCTGCTAGTGGCGTAATTGCCAGACATTTCTGTGCATAATTCTCGCTAATTAGCCACATTAGCAGGCCAAAATACTTGACAAAGCTGGCAGCTTTCAGCCTAGGGATGTACAGATCATGCAATGGATGCGAATTAAGACTGACTCACTCTTGACTGACACCCTTAACTCAAGCATCATGCCCAGGCACCAGTTTCCTGAATTCATTCATGACAAAAGGCTCACTGAACAAAATAGAATGTGAGGTTTACCGCCACATTGTTGTTGACACACTCCGTGATGAAAGATATGAGCTTGTCTGATAAGCCCAAGGCCTTCAGCACCACATGCATTGATGAATCTATAAATAACATAATGAAATATAAATCAAGACTGGCTTTGTTTCTAACACATTGAAATATATGTTATCTGCTTTGTCAATTTGTGTTTCAAAGATCAAAAACGTGCTCCAAAACACTTAAAATTGGTTTGTGAGGAGTTTCGAGAGAAATGGACCTCAATCAGAATACAGTGGCATGAAAAAGTATGTGAACCCCTTGCAGAATCTGTGAAAATGAGAATTATTTTAATAAAATAAGAGGGATGATAAAAAATGTATGTTTATATTTTTTGTTTAGTACTGTCCTGATATTTTACATAAAAGATGTTTGCATTTAGTTCACAAGACAAAACAATAGTTGAATTTATTAAAATAACCCCATTCATAAGTATGTGAACCATTGATTCTCAATACTGTGTGTGGTTACTAGATGATCCACGACTTTTTTTTTGTTTTGTGATGGTTGTTCATGAGTCTCTTGTTTGTCCTGAGCAGTTAAACTGAGCTCTGTTCTACAGAAAATTCCTCCAGGTCCTGCAGATTCATCAGTTTTCAAGCATTTTTGCATATTTGAACCCTTTCCAGCAGTGACTGTAGGATTTTGAGATCTGTGTTTTCATACTGAGGACAACTGAGGGACTCAAACACAACTATTAAAAAAGGTTCAAACATTCACTGATGCTCCAGAAGGAAACACGATGCATTAAGAGTCGGGGTGTGAAAACTTTTGAACAGGATGAAGATGTCACAATCTTTCCTCTTTTGTGTAAATATCATTGTTTTTCATTTAGTACTGCCCTTCGGAACCAACAGAAGATACTTGCATATTTCCCGGCAGAAAAATTAAGTACAATTTACCTTGATATTTGAATTAAAATGTTTTCACCCCTTGGTTCTTAATGCATCGTGTTTCCTTCTGGAGCATCAGTGAATGTTTGAACCTTTTTTAATAGTTGAGTTTGAGTCCCTCAATTGTCCTCAGTGTGAAAAGATGAATCTCAAAATCATACAGTCACTGCTGGAAAGGGTTCAAATATGCAAAAAAGCTTGAAAACTGATGAATCTGCAGGAGCTGGAGGATTTTTCTGAAGAACAGAGCTCAGTTTAACTGCTCAGAACAAACAAGAGACTCATGAACAACCATCACAAAACAAACAGTCGTGGATCATCAGGTAACCACACACAGTATTGAGAATCAATGGTTCACATACTTATGAATGGGGTTATTTTAATAAATTCAGCTATTGTTTTGTCTTGTGAACTAAATGCACACATCTTTTATGTAAAATATCTTACTCAGGACAGTACTAAACAAAAAATAACATGCATTTTTATTATCCCTCTTATTTTATTAAAATAATTCTCATTTTCACAGATTCTGCAAGGGGTTCACATACTTTTTTATGCCACTGTAGACAACATGTTTAATTGGATGTGAATGACAACATTTCACCTGGATGGATACGCCAGTGTTATTTTAGTATAACTGATATACTATTGCAATTTTTTAATATTTTGAATTAGGATTTTATTTTAGATTTAGTTAAAGTTTCAGTAATTTTGTTATATTTTCTGTCATTTTTAATATATCATATAGTTTTTATTAAGTTTTTAAATATTTAATTTTAAGTTTATTTAGTTTGTTATTTTAGAACTTCAATATACTATAAAACTATAAAATTAAACTATAAAAATGAGAAATGTTGCTTTGGAAAATAGCTGAAGTAAAATAAAAGTTTAAGTTTTATTATATTTTATTTCTAATAATGTTTTTTTTATTTCAAAAGTAATGCATTTTTTTAAATGGTTTAAATTTTAATTTTAGATTTAGTAATGATAATAACACTGGGATGCACAGATTGGTTTCCTCACCTTGCAGAACAATAGCCAGCTGATCAGCTGCAGACCTCCGCAAAACTAGATCTACCGTTTCCGACTTAAGAATATTGTACAACTTATTTACAGACTCCACCTGTTTAAACAAAAGAACATTTACCAAAGATTGTGTCAAGACCACTAAGAAGAGGGCAACATTTTTTCTTCATGGTGTCAATGCCAATAATAACTACTTAATACATTGGGTTCAAAGTAACACTAGAGTGTAACAGGCAGCTGAGTGAGGACAGTGTTTTACCTTCACATATGACTTGTCTGAATTGCTCAACTTTATGTCCACACTTTTATTGAGAACGTAGAGATTTGGTAAACTTGACAATGTGGAGCTGTCCAGGGTTGGTCTGGATTTGCTGGCACCCTCAGCACTGGTCAGGTGTGGTAGCAGATGTTGGACTGCTTTATTCCTCACACTAAAAATTGCAAACAGAGCCACAATATTTCCAAACTTTGGGAAGAAGTTATTAAGCTCAATGTTAAAGCTGCTCTTCTCCATTCAATCAAAGTGAATGCTAATCATGACTGTTCAGCAATATTTTCTGTGAATAACAACTTAACTTTCAGTCTGTTTGCCTTTGTGAAAAAGAAAACTGTAGCATTTTTTTTTTTTTTTTAAAGTACTTATTACTGAAATTATTTATTTTAAAAAAGGATATAGTTGAGTATAAAATTAAAATTGTCTTTTTTTCTGACACTAAGGGACAGATTTACTAACAGCTTGCGCCAATGCAAACCCTCTTTTGGTGTTAAATAAATACTGTCAGGATTTACTAAAGACACAGTGAAAAAAGCATGGACAGTTATTTTTGTGGTTGACCTTATTGCATATGCATTTGTAGGAGTTTCCCTTTCAGGTGCAAAATTTATGGGAGGAGAGTATTTAAATGAATTATGCAAGGTGATTTACTAAGGTTTACGCTAGTCAATTTACTGGTATTTGCGACATTATTTACCACAGCAAAAAAGCATGTCTTAAACTAGATGCTAATTTGTGCTGCTCTTGGTAGGTTATGTTGATCATTATGGAAATTATCCAACTGCGTCTGGGTTCTTTCATTTGCGTGTCATCAGTAGATCGCATGCAGACCTTTGGACTCCCATCTGCGCTTTTTTTGGGGGGGAATTTCGCTCGCAGTAATTTGTGGTTTAGTAAATCTGGCCCTTAATTGCATGTTTACTGCAATCAAATATAGTTTAACTTTATATTAGTCATAATTAGCTGAAACTCATATAGGCTTGGAAGAACTTGAGGGTGAGTAAGGGTACATTTAAACAACAATGATATGTTTAAAACGGAGAAGTTTTCCTTTGAGTTTTCTGCGTACAGATGACACCATTGTCAAAACTATCTCCATTCACATGGATCCGCGAAAACGACTAAAATGCTGTATTCTGCTGTCAGGCCATTAGATGGTGATGAAACACTATAGACTGAACATGTAATGCACATGTGCATGGCATCATCATCATTTCAAAGATTCACGTTTTTGTTGTTTACACGGAGACCGTTTTCAAAAACTTGCACTTTGAAACACGTTTTCAAAAGTTTGCATTTTCAGGCCACCAAAATGCTGTTGTCATGTAAATGAACGGCCAAAACGCATAAAAAGTTTTCCATTTTTAGTTGAAAATGGTGTCATGTAACCCTAAATGACAGAATTTTCTTTTCTTGCTTAAGTGGACTATTTTTCATTTATATTATTATCATCATCTGCAAGAATAACTAAACAAGTACACTACAAGTGAAGTACACTAAAAGTGCACATTCAATACCATGTATGGCACTTCTTTTTCACATGGGAAAAAGTTTAAGACTTGGAATATATCCATGTGGGACTACTTTTACAATGCTTATTAACCTTGACTTTCAACGTCACAGCCCATTCATTGTCTTTGAAAAAGAGCAGCGATAATATTTTACAAACCATCTCGTGTTGTGTTCCACAAAGGAAAATGATATGGGTGAGTAAATGATGACAGAATTTTCATCTTTTAGAAATTATTGCCATAAGAAGATGAAAGAAATGTACATAAATCCAAATGAAGGTGCACTTTAAACTCACGCGTGATGCTTGGTGAACAGAAGCCGGAGGGCCATCCGTAGTCTAATAGGCGGTGAACACACCTCATCTTCCTTCTCAGCAGATGCTTCACTTAGCAGCAAGATACAGTTTCCCAGGGCGTCCTCGGTACCGGCGTAACTCTAATATAGATAAATGTACAAAGTTTTAACATAGCAGACAATAGACTTCCAAAACCTAAATCAGGCTTGAAACAACAATAAATAAACACACAATTCCGAAAGAACTCTGCTTTATTGACAGCACAAACCAATTACTGAGAGGCTTCATCTAAAAATGAATCAAATGTGATGACTTTGACAAGATTTATGAATATTCAATGCCACTCCAACCCCTCCCTTCAAAAAAATGAAATGTAGCTTTGGTAGTTAAAAAAAGTACAAGATAACCGTGTTTAAAATAGAATGCGACATAACATGGATATTACCATTCTGCCTCGGGCGTCTCGCAAACACTTTAATATTACATTGGAAATTATTTTTTCAGCCAAGTTTGACGGTTATATTGCGACTATGCACTTGTGTGTGTGTGTGTGAAGAGAGAGAAAGGAAAGAGTGTTTGCACCTGTAATATAGGAATGACCGGGTAAAGTGCCTCATTAAATCTGCTCCAACTCGCAGCTGTCATCATCAATCGTCCCTTCAGCAGATAGAGTAGAATATCCTTGGCAGCAGCGCTCACCTTTGGATCACACATAAAGTTAGTTGATGGCGCTATGATATTGCACTTACAACAAGCTACCTCATCCAAATCCACCAAACGCCACCTACAGCAGTGAGACGAGGGCATTTCCAATGTCAATCATTAGTTAGCATGACCTCAGTAACCCATTAAACATACAGTGTGGATGCATAATTTATTAGCGAGCTGTGTATTGGTATATCAAAATATTTTTTCTTTGTGAATTACTTGGGGTCTCGATGGAAACAGGAAGATGAATAATTCACCTCTCTTGCTTGGTCTTGAAGGCCAAACACACTGATCTCATACAGGACACGGGAATGAAGCAAGAAATGCACTCCGCTGCAGATGGATGAGGCAGGTTTGGCCACATTCTGAACTCCCAAACATTCCTGTGGGGATGAGAACAGCAAGTTAGGGTGGGGATATTACCATCTACAGAGTTCAAGGGTCACCAACACCCAATGTGGAGTGTAATAGAACTGCCAGGAAATGAAATGGCAATTCAATATATCGTACAGACACCCATTACAAAGGGTAACCCCTGCAAAAGGAAGAACTCTTAACCACTCTTAAATTAAGCTGGAAGTACCAGTCCAAAAGATGCTTTGGAATATAAAGTAAACAATATTTTGTACAATTTGAAATATATTATATATATATATATATATATATATATATATTTATATATATATATATATATATATATATATATATATATATATATATATATATATATATATATATATATATATATATATATATATATATATATATATATATATATATATATATATATATATATATATATATACACACTACTGTTCAGAGATTTGGGGTTGGTAAGATTTTTTTATGCTATCTTTTGATTAATTTAATGCATCCTTTGTAGACTAAAATTATTAATTTCTTTCCAAAAATGTTTTAAAGAACCAAAACTACTGAACTTTTTGGTAATGAATGTATTATATAATTACATATTTATTGCTAATATAACATAACATAACATCATAACATAAAACATAACATAACATAACATAACATAACATAACATAACATATAATATAAAAACTCTCAACTCTACATTTAAATTGCATTAATATTAATACACAAAACACTTTGAAGATTTCTAGTTGAACTTATCTGAGATATGTATGTATATATATATATATTAGGGCTGTCAACGTTAACGCAAATGCAAATGCTTTTAAACCATTTAAGCAAGCCAAAAGAGAAAAAGAGAACACGCTATCTGAGAATGCCCTGTCACACACACGACGCACAGAAAGACGCACACCAGAATCGTGCGCATGGATGTTGCGCCAGAATCAAGTTCTCTGTCAATAACACACACAATAATGCCAAAAATGTCTGTTCTGTCGAGGATCCTCATAAGAACAGCCTTGAATGAGTTAAATCAAGTCTTAAAAATGAAAGTAAAGAGTTGTGAGAAAGTGGGACGCATACGAGATTTGCATCATTTAATTTAGGTGGGGTCCAATTTCATTGAGACACCAGTAGCAGTATTAGTATCAGTGATACTGGCCTTCATTCATAGAAAGATCCCATTAAACAAGTATTTAAAATATACTGTCTTTATGTTGTTTTAATTTGGAGATTAACTGTGAAATTATTACATTATAAAATATATTAAAAACGTATATAAAAATGTGAGTGCTTTTAATTGTGATTAATCACGATTGAAATATATATATATATATATATATATATATATATATATATATATATATATATATATATATATATATATATATATATATATATATATATATATATTAGTGCTGTCAATCAATTAAAATTTTAAATCAGATTAATTGCACACTTATTGTGAAGGTAAACTACCAGCAAAGTAAACAATCAGATCACAAAACTATTTTCTGCAACATTTTTTCAAGGACACTTGGAGACTCCAAAAGTACACCAAATAACCATATAAGTCCATATAATTCATAAATGTATGCACACCAAAGACCCCATGAAAAAAAAAAAAACATTAAAGAAAAAATAATTAAAAAAAAAAAAAAAAAAAATTTGTTGTTTGTGCAACAGACTCATGCACTTACTGTACAACTCCAAAATTGTGCTCTTCAGAAACAATATGACAGAATATGACAGACCTTGTGTTTTAAAGCAAAACACACACTGGAATGAATAATTCACTAAAAACGCAACATATGAATTTGCATGAATTTGATTGCTGGATCACTGAAAACTTGTATAATTGAGTCCAGTTCATAAAAATCTTGTGTTCATGAATGTATAGTGGCTGTAATCTGAATTGTGGTCTAGAAAACACTTGTCAATTTATGCCCTACCAGGTGGCTGTCCAGCAAATCAACCACCTAAAGAATGTTAGATAAGTTAATGAACATCTTTAACCCTATAAAAAACATACACAGCAAAAACCAGAAGATGGTTCAGCTGGAATTTTCAGTTCTAAAACTAGGTGAACTTTTTCCCTGTCTTTTCTGTCACTTATCTACTGGAAGTGGCTCAAAATAAGCCCTAGCTCCCCAATTTCCACTGCACATCTTGTACCTTCAAAATGCTCAGAGTGCAGGAGTAGGTTTCCACCTTCACCGGGGACAGAGGGTGAGACAAAAGCTTCAGAAATATCTTCTGACTCTCAGACTGCAGGAGCGGGCTTGCTTGTGCAAATTTCCACCTACAAAGAGACATGATTTTACAGATTTTTATAGGATGACACCTCTTCCACAGTGCCAGACAAAACAGCAGATGTCAATGGCGTTTTTACTGTTTCTATAATTGTGAGAAACGTACAGGTAGGAGCAAATCTGGATGCATTCCTTCACCATCGGTAGGTGCTGATGGCATGGAAAAGCATCTATTCCTTGGTCAGCGAGCTCCAAAAGTTCATGCCAATTCTTATCGCCCTGTAATGAAAAATTACACTTGAACCACTTTTACTTAAAATTCGACACAAGGGTGAGTAAAATAATCTTTTAGTAAGCTAGGTAATAAGTAAGCTGACATTATGTACAATGTATATATCTTTTACTTCGAATATATACAAATGTCATTTAGTCTGTCAAGCGATTTCTGGTACATAAGAACGAGCATATGATTGAATCTGGAAATTAAGCAAAATAACTGAGAAAAATGATTGTAGTCCTCAGATTCCATGTCTGTAATTTATAGAAAAAAAATCTAGAATTAATTAGATCTCAAAGGGATTCATTTATAGAAGTTATTACTCCACAACCTGTGAGACATCATTCAACAATGTGGTTGAACGACAGGTTTGAGACAATACGGTTTCGGGAAACAGTCATGACTAGCTAGTTGATTTTGTTCAATGATGCATCGTACTATGGTAGTGAAGCAGCGAGTTACGTCGCTGTATGGGAAACGCACCCCAGAATTTTAAGACCAGTGGATTCATTGAATTAAGACATTTATAAAGAAATATATTCTTCTAGCTACAAGTTTGTCATTCTTGAAAGATCCAATCATTACCTCAGCCTTAAGCAAATCACAAAATGACTCAAAACAAAACAGTTTTCTTCCCTATTGTGACATATTTTCAAATGAAATAGATTCTCAAACAAGAAAAAAATTTAGACAGGACTTGATTTTGTCCATCAGAAATTGAGTAGACCATTGGATCACTGTGGTTTGCTATAGCTGTGATTTCATGTGAGCCAGTAAACACGTCAACAGAGAAGAGAAGAGATGCAAGGGGGAGGGCAAGTTCTTTTGATTAAAAATTACAAGGGCACATGAATTATGCTGTGCACGGATAAATCGTTTAACATAAATACTACAATATCCCTTAAAAAAAAAATAAGAACTGTTCATTTTGATTTCAAGGTGACTTTCATTTATTTAGATAATAGTGGTTTAAATATTTACTACATGCCTTAATAATAAATCCACCAGAAGAAATATATTCTTCTAGCAGATATCCTACATGTTAGTAGTTCTTGAAAATCCAATTATTACCTCAGCCTGTGCATCCTTTAAAAAGGTGCATGTAGCCTCCATGCAGTGAGAAACACGGGATACTCTACGATACAGGCTGTATCTTTCAAAGCAAGCCTGCTCTAGGTACGCCACGGCTGACTCATGGATGAGGGGGTACGCCACACTGAAGGATGCATCAAGACACAAGAGGAAAATGGCAGCCACTGTACTTTCCGGAAGGTTATCTCCAGCCTGTTTGTAAAGACAACACATGTAAGGTAATAAACGCACATATGTGCACTAAACACTAATGAATTTGTCCATAATTACAGCTCTGTCCTTAGGTCTAAAGCTTAACTGAACGATTGACCCTTTCACAGCAACTTCTGGTGTGTTTCACACTCTCATTTGTTTTAATAATGACCATGAAGGACACGGCCATATGTCCACAGTGGCACGGCTTATTAATGTCTAAGAATGGCACAGCCATATGCTCACTCACCTTCTCCACAGGTAACAAGGTTTGCAGGAGACGTATTGTGAAAATGGCAGTGCCCGTGAAGACCATTCGGTGGTGGATCAGAGATGATTCTGGCTGCTCAGAGGAAGTCATGCCATGGTGGTAGCACATAACGTCTCCCAACGTCTCTATACATGCCTGTAATTTCTCCCTCTTTTACCAGACAAAAAAAAAGCATAAGTACAAAGAGACTTATTGATCTCATGTCATTTTCCTGCCAGCAGGGGGCAGCAAGAGTCCTGTGCATTTCAAAGAAAGTTTTCAGATGACAGCAGTTTTTCAAGATAAAATGCCATGAGCGTGTATTAAAGATCAATGAGGAAGGGAGGCATGCCGTGAAATATACATAATCATATGCGGCAGGGAACGTTCTCATAGGTATCCACACACACTATGCACAATGAGTTCGTTAAGCACAAAGATTTCTAGAGGCAATAAACATCACTGGACGAGGCACATCAGTGTAATGCGACCTACATAATCCTTTGTATGCAATGCATTGATGTGATTTTATGTAAAATACTCATAAGCTGAATGAGATAAACTTTGCATAATGATAATAGTAAAACATTACAGTACTACAGTACTGATCAATGCCCAAATATCTACATGTAATAACACAATATACTGTATGTTAACATTAGTTTAACATTATGAACTAACATTAATTTGAAAAGTGTTCATTTATTTAATATAACGTAATACAATGTAATGTAACGTAATAATAACATAAAGCTGACAAAGATTGTTAGTTATACCTTAATGTTGACATATTAGGTAACACTTTAAAAATAAGGCTCATGAGGTATAAACAATTACTTAAAGTTAATTTAGAAATATTGTATTGTTCATTGTTAATGTTCATTCATTCATTACATTAACTAATGTTATACATCTTGAAATGTTAAAAATATATGAATACATTAAGCAAGACTAATAAATACCCTAAATTAATGATTGTTCATTGTTATTTCACGTTAGCTATTGCATTACCTAATGCTATTGAATAGAGCCTTATTGAAACGACTTACAGCTTATTGTATTTTTTTAACCAATACAAATTATTTAGACAGAAACAGCAGATGTATTTAGTTGTCAGGAGCAAAGAGGGAATTCTAAGTGGTGAACCTGGCCTGAAAAACAACGGTTGTGCCATGACTGATTTGCGCTGATAGCTTAACGTTCTACAATGACCATCTGTCCCTCAGAGTAAGTGGAGTGGGTGAGACGAAGCGGCGACAGGTGTGTGTTTGTATGCACTAATGCAGACATCAGCCTCATGGCTGTGGATCTGCACCGTGGAGGAGGGCTGTTAAAGACACTTGCCAGCTCTGTCGCAGTCAGGCTGTGCTCGTCCCACATCTCGGGGGCTACGCTGTCTCCCAGCAGCCCCTGCGCCTCTGCCAGCAGCTCTAGAACCCGTTGGAAAACCTTCAGGCTCTCTGAGAAGGCGGGGATGAGAGGGGAAAAAAAAAAAAGAAAAAGAGGAATATTATGAGCGATGGAAACACACGTGTGAGGGGAACGCAGCAGCTGTAGCTGCGTTTGAAACAGGAAAGAGGGTTTAAGAGGACTCTCACCTGTCCTGATGAGAGGGAGCGCGTGCTCCACGGCCGCCACGGCGAATCTAGCCAGGCTCCACTGCTGCAGCTGCAGCTCCAGTGAGTCTTCTGCTTCCATCTCCGGGGGGAGCTCCGGGTGGGGCTGTGGATGGGGAGACTGCTGGGCTGGCCTGGGGGGAGCCCCTCTCTGACTGCTGCTACCGCTGTACAGCACAAATCAAAAAGAATCCTTAATTGCTAACGACATGAATGGTTGTGAGCAATATTTAAAAAAAGATTTTAAGGCAGTGACGAATACTATCACTATATTTAGTTCTCATCTTTTCCAACATAAACCTAAATTTAGTCATTAAAAAGCCATATTGCACACTTTTGTAGGATTTTTTTTTTTATTATTTTAAGTCTACTTATATATACAGTTATATATAAGTAAGATTTTCTTATGTTTTTGAAACAAGTATGTAATGCTCAGCAAGGCTGCATATATTTGACAAAGAAAAACAGTAATTTGTCAAATATTATCACAATTGTAATGTTCATATTCTGTTTTTGTTTGGTTCTGGTCGGTTTCTGTTCCGTGCCTGTGTATGTTCACCTATGCGGTGTTCGAAATTGCCCCCTATACCCTCATTCACTACTGACAGCTGCGGGCGCCATTTTATGGCGAGATACGGAATTCATTTGGCATGCGACTCTCAAAATGCATTCAGAGTATTCTTTAGCTGTTGAGCATACATCAGTTGTACACTTGTTATTGCGGTGCATTGTGGGACTGAATGAGTGCACTCGATATCATCCACTATGGTTTCGGACACCCCTAGAAATGGCTGTCCCCTCAAATAGTGCCCTATTTAAGGGTAAAGGGAGTGATTTCGGACACAGCCCCAGTTTCTTCATGTGTGCCAATTAGCCTAATTAAGTTAATCTGTTATTCACTGAGTTGACTGGTTCGTTGGTTCTCTGGGTTTCCTTCAGTTCTTTGTCAGTTCTCATTGCATTATGTTTGGTTGTTCTGTTCGTGTTTTCTAGTGCCTGGAGTTCTTTGTTTTAATAGAAGTTAAACTGCTGTGTTTAGATCCTTTACTCCTTGTTTATTGCAACTCAGCTGTGACGACAATTTATATTTTAATATATTTTAAAATGTGATTTATTCGTGTGATGGCAAAGCTGAATTTTCTGTGTTTGTGTCTACAGAGACACTGCCCTGTGCCTGTACTTTCATATTTTCTTCTTGAAGTCCTGTGCTTGGGACGATTCTGAGTTGCAGCCTGGGGTGCATCTAAGGCTATCCCGTCTAGTCCAAGCCAAAAGAAGGTCTACTGTGTCATACAAAATTTTAATGATGGTTACGGGAGGAATGTGTCAACACACAGTGCATCACACTGTGTATGAGAATGCATAGCCGCAGACAAATCAGAGTGCCTATAATGACCACCGTCCACCATCAAAAGCGTTGGCCTGGTCAGATGTGTCCCTTTTTCTTTTACATCACGTGGACGGCTGTGTACGTGTGCGCCATTTACCTGTAGAAGTGATGCCATCAGGATGAATTGTGGGATGACGACAAACTGGTGGAGGGAGTGTGATGCTCTGGGCAATGTTCTGCTGGGAAACCCTGGGTCGGCCATTCATGTGGATGTAAATTTGACACGTGCCACCTACCTATACGTTGTTGCAGACCAGGTACAGCCCTTCATGATAATGGAATAATGAATAATGCACCCTGCACATATTGTTCAGGAACAGTTTGAAAACATGATGAAGAGTTCAAGGTGTTATCCTGGCCTCCAAATTCCCTGGATCTCAATCCAATTGAGCATCTGTGGGATATGCTGGACCAACAAGTTCGATCCATGGCAGCTCCATCTCGCAATCAACAGGACTTAAAAGGATCTGCTGCTAATGTCTTGGTGCCAGATACCACAGCACACCTTCAGGGGTCTTGTAGAGTCCATGCCTCAGGGGGTTGGTGCTGTTTTGGCAGCACGCAGAGGACCAACATATTAGGCAGGTGGTCTTAAGGTTTGGGTCATCGGTGTATATTATGTCAGGGGAGAGGGCTTGTGCTTCTGGCGGTGTTCTGGCCATGAGGACGGGCCAAGTTTGAGTATTGTGTTTACAAACATTACCTGAAAATCCTGCATAGTGCACCTTGCATGTCTTGTAGATAAAAAAAATTAATGATTTAGTTTAGCATGACTATTTTCCACCCTCCTCTCTAAACCCCTTGAATTAAATGGGCTGCGTTTTTATTTCTAAATGTAAATGATCTCTGGATAAGGATTTTTATAATTAAAATAAATATTTAAAAACATGATAATAAAATAATTGCATAAGAGGGAGCTTTGTGTTATGGACATTATATCTAACAGACAGTTTTATTTCAAAAATGAAAAAGGAAAATCCTGTTTTTAATTTAATTTAGAGGTAGAGAACAAAGCTAAGCACCTAGAAGAGGCAGCATCTCCGTCCTGGCCATCCCCGCGTACCCGCTGAACGGGTCGGCCCACCACAGAGGGTCTGGGGGAACCTTCCTCTGGGGAAGAAACCCCAGACCGCTGAGTACCCCTCACATCATGAGGGTAGGAGATAGAAGAGTTCTGAGAAACAGGGTCTAAAGAGATGAAATAATAAGACAGATATTGATTCAGCATTTTCAGAAAATTCTCAAACTTTAAACTGCTGAACAATGCACTACTGTTCAAAAGTTTGAGGTCAGTAAGATTTTTTTTTAAAGAAATGTATACTTTTATTAAGGATGGATTAAAGGTGCCATCGAACATTTTTTTACAATATGTAATATAAGTCTAAGGTGTCCCCTGAATGTGTGTGTGAAGTTTCAGCTCAAAATACCCCATAGATTTTTTTTAATTAATTGTTTTAACTGCCTATTTTGGGGCATAATTAGAAATGCGCCGATTCAGGCTGCGGCCCCTTTAATTGCTCGCGCTCTCCGCCCCCTCCCGAGCTCTTGACTCTATAATTGCATAAACAAAGTTCACACAGCTAATATAATCCTCAAAATGGATCTTTAGGTCATGCATGCTGCATGCATACATCGGATTATGTGAGTATTGTATTTATTTGGATGTTTACATTTGATTCTGAATGAGTTTGATAGTGCTCCGTGGCTAAAGCTAACATTACACACTGTTGGAGAGATTTATAAAGAATGAAGTTGTGTTTATGAATTATACAGACTGTTAATGTTTAAAA
This sequence comes from Chanodichthys erythropterus, assembly GCF_024489055.1. Lineage (NCBI taxonomy): Eukaryota > Metazoa > Chordata > Actinopteri > Cypriniformes > Xenocyprididae > Chanodichthys > Chanodichthys erythropterus. Next base: position 4,305,962 of record NC_090243.1, read on the forward strand.
ATGAAAATAACGATGGCTCTTGTCTCCGTGAATACAGTAAGAAACGATGGTAACTTTAACAGTACATTACCAACATGTTAACAAAACATTTAGAAAGACAGTTTACAAATATCACTAAAAATATCATGATATCATGGAGCATATCAGTTATTATTGCTCCATCTGCCATTTTTCACTATTGTCCTTGCTTGCTTACCTAGTCTGATGATTCAGCTGTGCACAGATCCAGACATTAATACTGGCTGTACTTGTGTAATGCCTTGAACATGAGCTGGCATATGCAAATATTGGGGGCGTACATATTAATGAGCCTGACTGTTACGTAACAGTCTGTGTTATGATGAGATTTGCCTGTTCTCCAGAGGTGTTTTAAACAAATGAGATTTATATAAGAAGGAGGAAACAATGGTGTTTGAGACTCACTGTATGTCATTTCCATGTACTGAACTCTTGTTATTTAACTATGCCAAGGTAAATTTAATTTTTAATTCTAGGGCACCTTTAAATTGATCAAAAGTGACATTATGTTACAAAAGTTTAACATTACAAAAGGTTTCTATTTTAAATAAATGCTGTTATTTTAACTTTCTATTTGTGAAAGAATCTTGAAAAAATGTTTTATGATTTCTTATTAAGCAGCACAACTGTTTTCAATAATAATCATAAATGTTTCTTGAGCACTAAATCAGCATATTAGAATGATTTCTAATATATCATGTGACACTGAAGACTGGAGTAATGATGCAGAAAATTTAACTTTGCATCAAAGGAATAAATTACATTTTAAACAAGAAAATACAAAACAGTTATTTTAAATAGTAAAATATATCACAATATTACTGTTTTTACTGTATGAGAGCAAGAGACTTCTTTTTAAAACATAATTAAAAAAAAATAGATATCACTTTATTTTATAGGCCTATTCCTCATGTACATACTATGTACTTATTATAGTAATTACAATAACTGGGTAATAACTAGGTACTAACCCTGAACCTACCCCTAAACCTAACCTTAACCCATGTAGTTACCTGATTACCCAATACTTTCTTAAGTACACTAAGTACACGTACTGTAAAATAAAGTACAACCAAAAAATCTTACCGAACCCAAACATTATTAATGGTATTATTGTATATAACTGATTTTAATAGTTAAAATGCAAACTCCTGTAAAAATCTGCTCATATGAGTGAACCTCCACATTAGGACAAGTTAACATATTCATAATAGATGGTGTTGGGTACCTTGCTTGGCTGAGCAGAAGCTTGGATCTCTGTAGAAATGTAGGCGGCTCCTCAAGTTCCTACAAAGCTGTTCCAGACAGGCCAATGCCTGCAACATCAGGTAGCTGACATCACCATCAACATTCAGGCCGAGAAGTGACAACAGACTCTAGAGGGGAAAACAGCAATATATGAAAACAGAAGTTGATGTTGTCTTGTTAACCTATAGGACATGTGTACTGTTACAACATTACAACAAAACAACTGATCCAAATGGTGCAAGTGTTTTAAGAGCAGTGATTCTACATTCAATTAGGCACTAAATAAAAGGCCACAGACTAGTACTGACTTTTAAGTTGTGTAATTTGTACCAATTTAAAATTCACTACCCCTCCAGTGGTAACAAAGCAATGCCGATGAATCAGGGTGATTCAATAAACCTAATTGAACTGATCACTCCAAGTCAGAATCAGTGGCACCTTCAATTTTTAAACAATTATACAAAAGATCAAGAGCATTAAATAAGAACCAAAGAGAATGCTGCCAAAACCATTCAAAGCTTTATTCTAACACATTAGAATGATGAATAATTTTCATTGAGGGCACTGAGACTACATATATCAGAAAGATGATCTCAATCGCATCCATGCCAACACATTTTTTGACAGAAATACAGCTATGCTTGTCACTTGGTTTTAAACGCTTGTACTAAAATGGCTAGTGTCAGCTTGCCAGCTAATCATCACGGTACAGTCCTAGTTATAAGACACGATTTGCCGCTGTCATTCCAATACTTTCCGCGACTTGAACCTATTGTACAACCAGTCAGATTCCGTGGCATTCAATTATAGAAATGGGGATTACGGAGCCCACAATATCACTTTCATCACTGTCACTCAACTTATGAAGCTCCCATCAGGGGTTAAATAACTGACAGACTGAAGACAGAAATTAAATTTAAATCTTACTTGAACTGTACTTGGCCTTTGCAGGAATATTTCAGCGGGGAAGTCTTGCATAATGACGTCACGAAGCAGCTCACAGGTGGTTCGTACTAAGTTGTGGTCGTCGCTTCTAAGGGAACTAAAGAATGAGCGAGCAACAGGTCATTTTGGCAATCAGACATGGTAAAAGTGGCAAAATTACACCAAGTAGAGGGCACTAGTACCTTTCATTTGATGACAATATATGTCGATCTGTTGTGTTCAAAGACAGCCATGGAAAAACTGAGAACTTCAAGCATCTAACAGAAGTACTGACTGCAGGGTAAAGAAATAAAGGAATGTTAAATAAGATGTCTTATGTGTAAAGACTTAAAACAAAGGTCAAATTTCAACAATAAGGATGGTCTAAGCACACATTTGAAGGAGTTTTGGGCTAGATGATGGAACTGTTACTTGCCTAATCAGGCTATCAGGTCTAGTGTAGGTTTGTACGACTTTCTTTCTTCACAAAATACAATATTTTTCAAAACATTTAAGTCCAAACAACATTGGACTCCATTGACCCTCATTGTATGGACGAAAACAGCTTTTTGCTAATGTAATGAACAAAAACATTTTTCAAAACATCTTCTTTGGTGTTGCACAGATGAAAGAAAGTCGTATATCTATATATATGTTTTGCTTAAGTGTTATCTGACATAATTAAGATTTTTTTCTGTCACAGTTTAACTCTAAGTTCTTGTCATATGTTATTACCTTTTTTTTTTTTAACTATAGCAAATAAACTGTGATAATGTGTGAAATGTCTGAATAAATTTTGGTTTGACTGCATAATATATTATATATCAAATAAAAGCTGTTCTTGTGACATTTATATTCCACAAAGAATCCTGAAAAAATCTATCACAGTTTCCACAAAAATTAAGCAGCACAAATGTTTTCAACATTTCTTGAGCAGCAAATCAGCATATTAGAATGATTTCTGTAGGATCATGTGACACTGAAGACTGGAGTAATGGCAGCTAAAAATTCAGCTTCGCTAACAAAAATTTAATTTTTTTATATATATTCAAATAAGAAAACTGTTATTTTAAATTGTAATAATATTTCACAATATTAACGTACAATATTTTTGATCAAATAATTCCAGCCTTGATGAGCATGAGACTTTCAAAAACATAAAAAAAATCTTACCAACCCCAAACCTTTGAATGGTAGTGTATATAAAATTAAAATATAATATACAAGTATATCTTTTTGACAGACAAAGATCTATAGCTCAAAATTGCTAAAACATTAATAAAATCTTTAGTGTATGTATATGTAAATCTGTACAATTGGTCCAACCTTGTCAGAAGAAAGAAATGACTTGTTGTCAATTCCTGACAATTCTTTCTTACCGGTGTTGATATTAGATTATTTATCACATACACTCTACAGTGAAGATTTAATGAGTTTAAGTTCTCCCTGAAAGTTAGTTAAACAAAAAGTAATTTGATGTTGATGTCACCTACATGATACTCTGGGGGTGGGAGCATCTGTCTGCTTGGGTTTACTGCACTGGAAATATCCCCTAGCCGACGAGTCCGCTTCTGAGAACACAAAAGCAGCTGTAGTTGAAAAGCAAATCAGAATCCAGCACTTTCATGCTCTCCTCTGCCTTGAATCAGACAGTCTACTCATGTTCGTTCCGAAGCTGCTGTCAGAAGGACCATGTGGCAACCTTGACATTGGTTATAATGACATCGATATCTACAGTAATCTGCAGAACAGACGGATATAAAATCAATGTAATGTTTTTATACCTGTCTGCAGCGAGGGAACAGAGTGTGGCTCGTAGGAGGTGGTGGGTGGACAACTAGGCAGGGCTTCTGGGAGGTGGAAGAGCTGATCGAAGATGCCGTCTACGATTGTTCGGAGGCGAAGATCCACATTAGGCGAGAGCTGTGTTAGGAATTCGACAGCCCCTACCTCCCGTAGCATTTGAGCTCCGGTTGGGTGCTTTGACATGGCACGGAAACCAAAATTAGATACTACTCAAAACATGCCATCTAGTAGAATAATCTGCCTGGTTCTTTGTGTGGATACTGACATCCCCTTTCACTTTATTTCCTCCCGATCTGATTCGTAATGAATAGTGCCACTGCACTAGGCCCATTAAAACATCACTTCCTGTCATTGAGAACATTTCACTAAATGCAGCCTGACAATATAAAGACACTCAAATCCTTTTACATATATTCTGAAGATTATCTACCTTGGACAGCATGCTGATCAACTCCAGAACTTCCTCCTGCATTGGAACCTCCGGAAAATTAAACCATTCCAGAAGGAAAACAAACAGCATCTTTTCCTGGACCAGATCAGGAACAGCGATGAGATCATGATCCAGTTTGCTTCTGATATTTTTAAGAGCCCGAACTCTGATTTCCACTAAGGAGTGTCCTTATGGAGAGAAAAAAAATAAAAACAATGATGTATCATTACTGCATAATGCAATGCCACAATTTACAAACTATATGCATAAAACTATATGCAATTTACAAGCTATATGCAAACACAGACTGCAGATCAAACACAGATCAAGTTTATTTTAAAAAAAGAAAAAAAAAGAAAAAGTGCAGCTGGATGTTATTGTCATGATAAAAAGAAAAGTTTGACATATTTGCGAGCTCGTAACAAAGCAATCACAAATGCACGCGCAACATCACATTAGCCTTTATATGAATTCAACACACTAAAACATGACTTTTTTGCAAGATACAACAACAATATTGAGTAGTTATGCACACGTTTATACCAAATAACTGCTCAAAACATATAGCTTCACTTCTGTTTAGCTTATCAAGCTACTTCAAAATCAGCTGTTTGTTGTTTAACTTCTGAAAGTCGTCTGTCTCTCGTACTAAGCGTCTTACCTATCTTCTTTATGAGTGATGATAACTCCATAGTTTATCTCACAAGAGGAAAAACAAAACAGACTACATTTACTGTGACCAACGGCGGTTTTCGGTTAAACGTCACATCCTTGTCATCATCGCTGGAAGCAGCCCGGGTTTGTTTTCAACTAGCGCGCCACTGTGAGGCACTTCCGGTAAATATCAGTTCAGAAATGCATGAAATTCACAACAGCTTGAGATTTGTTTTGAAAAATAAATAATGTATTCTGTATATAATGTATCTGAATGTCCCCTTTGTACATTTTTGCCTTAATAATACCATTGCTCTACTATTTTATTTTTTCTGCTGTTGCAAAATTTATAGATTAGCCTACTAAATAATCTACATGCGACCTCTTTTTATATTTTTATGTATGCTTAACATTTTTATTCTTAACAGCTTTTAATATTTTACATTGTGAGCCTGCTGGAAGTCAAACTAAATATTATATGAGCTGTATTTTCAATACATTTGTATGCAGATTGCAGGTTTTGCAATTGCAAGTTTGTTATTAAAACTCATATTCACAAAAGAATATTAAAAAAGTCTTAGAGGTTTTGAATGACATGAGAGTGAGTAAATTATTTTTATTCCTAAATATCCCTTTAAAACTGGCTATTTTAGTGTTTAGCATTTATAATAGTTCTCACAGCAATAAACATTGTATTTGTGCCTTTCATGCCAATAAAAAGTTATGAAACCCCAAAGTATACCATATTTGTGTGGAATGAGCATGTTGAGGTGAGGAGCATTTTTTTAGAGGACTATAGATGACCTACAAAGCGTCCTTTATTGATTTCTTGGGTGGCATTTGCACTGTGGCTTTTCACAAGCTAGAAATGTCATTGTTCATTACAAAACTGATGCCTTTATCAACTACACTGTTTACACACAAGAAAAATAATCTTATTTAATACAGTGAGATGAGTACAGTGATCTGTTTTATTTTCCAAACATGATCAGTGTAGGCCTACTAAACATTTTTGAGGCATCATTGCAAATTCCCTCAACTTTCATGCTAGCAAATTCATATTTTACAAAACATCAAAAAAAGTATGTGTATTATATAGCTATTATACTGATATATAGCCAACTATATAGTGTGCACTAGACACTAAGACTGTAGGCTATATGACTTTTCCAGGCCATATTTATTTGGTGACTAACATTTTCACACTCTGGCGGGTGACATATGATAACGCAGTGAGATCCTCAAAAGTGATAATTAAAAGACTTCTAGATTTTCATAAATGCCTCTGCAGACACCTTTTTACTTGAAAATGGTATTAGAATTTAAGCGGCAGGTGAAGGGTGTGTTTCATCTTATCTAAAAATTTATATATATATATATATATATATATATATATATATATATATATATATATATATATATATATATATATATACATATGTGTGGCAAAAGGACGTGCTCAGGAAAGCTCAGCGCTGAAGCCTGGAGTATTTTGTAATTTAAAATATATATAAACCAAGACACATTAATAATGTAAAATTAATTGTAAAATGAAACCCTGTGGAGTTAATGCAAAAGGGTATTGTATTATTTTTTTCCACTTGAATTAATGAAAGATGATTATAGTCACAATGAAAACAAAACTAATGATTCTAAATAATTTCGAAATAATTCATCTGTGGTGCATATCATTATTTTATTTTTTTTTTATTCATGTGCCCAAGTAATCTTTAATCAAAATAACTTCCCTCCCTCTTGCTTTCCCATCTCTTATGATGTTTACTGGTGCGAGGATGACACAACCTGTCACTCACATGACATCACAGTAATAGCAAACCACAACGGTCCAATCAATTCCCAGTGTACAAAATCAAGTCCCGCCCTATATTTTTTCTCATTCCAGAAGCAGTTTCACTCAGGCCCCGTTTACACTAGTGTGTTTTCGTTTTAAAACGCATAAAGTTTTGCTACGGCTGTGCCTGTTGTTTACACTACGCCAGTGTTTTCGAACCTCGAAAATGGAGACTTTCGAAAACACTGCCGACCTTGTTTTAGTTTGAAGACGCCGTTTCAGTATAAACCATACACCATGAAAAATAGGTATAAATGTACAGAAGAGGATTAGGGCCAAGCAATAATAAAAAAATAAAACCATCTCGAGATTAAAGTTGTTAAATTTCGAGAAAAAACTTGTTAAATTTCGAGAAAAAAGTCGAAATAGAATGTTGAGAATAAACTCATTAAATTACGAAAAAAAATCGTTAAATTTCGAGAAAAAAGTCGCGATAAAATGTTGAGAATAAAGTCATTAAATTATGAGAAAAAATTTGTTAAATTATGAGAAACAAATTTGTTAAATTATAAGAAAAAAGTCGTTAAATTACGAGAACAAATTCGTTAAATTATGAGAAAAATGTTGTTAAATTTTGAGGAAAAATTAGAGATAAAATGTTGAGAATTACGAGAAAAAAGTTGTTAAATTATGAGAACAAATTCGTAATTTAACTTCTGTATAAATGGACCAAATCGGAGACTTTTTTAAAACATTCACTCTGCGTATCCTTGACGACTGTGTAAACAATAACATGGAGACTAAACTGCAATCTTTGCTTTGTTGTCATTTTTAGCAGCCATTGTGCAGTTAAACTGCATTTTTTTTTTTAATACTACAGCTGCATGCGCAAGAGGCAAATATTTACACTTGTACGCGCATACCCAGTGTGCACGGACGGCCATGTGACACACATTTTCGGTCGTGTAGTATAGACGGAGATCGCTGTGGAAACGCCAGTGTAGACGGGGATCGTTTTCATTTTAAACGGCCGTTTTAAAACAAAACCGCACTAGTGTAAACAGGGCCTCAGATATATATCACAATAGGGAAGAAAAGACTAGTAGGCTATCACAAATTCTGTTTCATGCTGACTTTAAAAAAGAAATATACAAAACAGAAGCTTAAACTTTTGAGCTCTGCTGTATATATCTGTTATTTTTATCTATTTATATAAATTAACTTGTTATGCCATGTTTATTATTTTAATATATGTTGTCCTTGACAAACACTTTCTTTATTATCTAATAAATGGAAAATGACGTCTAGTGTATCTGTGTTTCTTTATTAATATTCTTGAATCAATAACAGCACATAAACTATACAACACTTTATACAGTCTGATGAGCCTACAATCCACAAAAGATTGATTATATAACATTTTCAGTTGATTTCATAGACACGTATTCTGGATAGCGTTGGATGAGTTTTCCCCCTTCACTTCCATCCGTCTTTATATCAGAACTAAAGGCCTGTATGTGGTGGATGAAATATGGTTTAACACCTAAATGTTCACCATGTGCTCACTGTGATAGACCCTGCTGGTAATCAGCCTGGATCTGAGATCAGTCATTCAAAGCATTCCAGCCTGAGGAAACAGACTGCACCTTCAGATGAATGTGTCCTGGGTTCGGTATGATTCATCACCTCCTCTGGTACACCGAAGCTTCACTGTCCAAATCACTTTATTTGTCTAAAACGCTACAGTGCTGTGGTCGCCTCCCTGAGCGGTCTGACCGGTTGATATGACTCTCAGCACATCACTGACCTGGAGACCTTTGGACTGATTTCCCTGTTTTATTTTCCGCATGGCTGTCTCTTTCTGATATGCGAACCTGTGATTAGGGAGAGGATCGCTCTGCGTCTTCTCCCACTGTGAGATAAAGTGCTTGGCTGATGAACCAAATCTATCGCCCTGGCTTGCACCCATGCTCCTGCCTGGACTCATCATGAATATTCCGCACTAAGAGTCCAATATGGAACATAACCCAAACACATTTGATATCGCAAAGACCAGGTAGAAACTTTGATGTTCTTATATGTTTATTTTTGAAACACTTTAGGCTCTTCTGAAAGTGAGCAGGTTCCAGGGGCTATCTGGAAAAACTAACATTTTGCTTTGTTAAAGTCAAGAAATAAAAATTGGAATTTTTTATGGAATATTGCAGTGTTTTTTATAAATAATGTATCTGTACACATCTTTTTTTTTTAATTAAAAACATTAAAATCGGCATGAATCTGAAGTTGTGAAAGTCTTTTCTTTCCTATTGTGACATATATCTGAGTGAATCTGTCATGTCTGTTTTGTGGTTTTGTTTCAAGTTTATGCTTTCAAGTCTTTTATTTTGTTTTTGCCAATGTTCCTGTTTGTTTCCTGCAACCTCTGTTGTTTTAAGAAATTTAAGTTCATGTCAAGTCAAGTCTTCTTTAATTTTGTATGTTTGGATTAATAAACTGTACAGTGGTTCTCACTTCAACTTGCCTTCAGTGAACATTTGTAACTGTCAAATATGAACCCAGTAGTTTGTCTCCTTTGCCTTTGTCAAGGTCATTGGGCGGGACATATCGAACAGCCCCTCTCCTTTAAAAAAAAATTGCCAATAGCGTTTCATTTATAATATATATATTCTAATCTCTAACCATAATCTCTATCCACTCTGTGCTATCTTTTCTCTGGACCGGAGCAGAATGTGTGTGCATTGCAGTGGTTTGTGTGACTAACGTGAAACCAGACTTCATTCCCCTCATTGGAAAGCATATTTAATCCTTCACTTTCCCCTATATGGCATTCACCATGTAGAAAATAGTAAATGTGTGAGCAAGTGATCGATTTTAGCCACAACTTCAATGTCTATTTATAAAGTAGGGAACGCTGAATGCTGAATCTTCTAAATATGAATTTTGTTATTGTTTTGAGGCACACTAGTTTATAGATAAGAGTAAGGCTAACATATTCATACTAAAAGCCAAAAAACTTCAATTTTGATTTCATGGCGACTGTAAAGTTAGAGTTACTGATTAGAAGCCTGGCAGTTACACAGTTTAGTCCATGCCAGAGCCTGTTCATGTCATGGCTGCCATGCCAGAGCCTCATTACGTCATGGCTGCCATGCCAGATTCCCCTCACATCATGGACATTCAAGTTTCCCTTGGAAATTTTATGGGGATGGGGGCTATATGCCTGAAGCTCCAGCAGATGCGGCGCTTGGGCCAGCACTAGAATTACCTGCCATGGCTGTTGTGGTTCCAAATCCAGTGGTCTCAAGTCTGGTGGTCTCAGCTCTTCCAAGTCCGATGGTCCCAGAGTTCCTGCCACTGTTGTCTCCAATCATGTGTGTTTGGGCCATACACACTTCCCCAGCTCCTCCAGAGGCAGCTGCGACCCCAACAGCTCCTCCATAGGCGGAGGCTGTCCAAGAACTTTCTTGCTCTATTACGGCCACAGAGGTCGTCCATGAACTCACTGTGTCCCAAGTCCAGGTCCACCACTGCTCCACGGTCGGTCCCACCACTAAGAAAAATGTAAGTTGCCACTGTAGGTCTTCTTTATATAATAAATTACTTGCACCTCAGAGTGTACAAGATTAAAACGAAATAAACACGGTCATGTTATCTTGCGTTTAAATGAGGGATGTCTGCTGTTTGGGAATGCAGTCATGAGGTAATACCGAATCATTTTGATGACAGACGTTGGCTAAGGCATTTCAGAATGACCAAAACAACATCTCAGATGCTGTGCAATGAGATCAGTCCGCTTGTTAGTCTGGTGTTATGCTGCATTCACGCCATGAAACAGACACACCTGGGAACAATCAGAGAACAAGAAAAACTACAAAGGACTACAAAACATGGCATAAAACAGGAAATAACATAAAAGTCCACACAAGATCAGGGTGACAAAAGACAGGAATCATGACAGTGATGTTCTATTCAGAGCTATTCATGTCCTTGGACTGGGAATTATGCATTTCTAGTGTGACACTATCAATGCCTAAATGAAACTGCAGCAGTCAGGTGGTACAGCGGCCATGTGGTACAAGTAGAAGTTCTTTTAGAAAATTCCCATCTTACAAGCTGTAATTACGAGCTCTACAAGAACGTGAATTCTTTTTACAATTTGAAACCTCAATTTCAACATGGCTTGAATGCACAGTAGCTCTCAGAAAATTAGGAGTTTACATGTTGTAATTAAGTTATACAAGCATGTGAAGACTTTTTACAGTTCAGAATCATTACGGTAATCACAACATGGCATGAATGCACCTCCATGCTGTCCTAAGTCACATGAGTTTTTTGATGCAAATAAAGGAATTTATTCTGTAAATGTGTTTCCATCGTAGTTTATGTGCATGTCTTCTTTTCATTTTTATGCACATTTTTTAGAATTTATGCTCATAATTGTTGTTTCCATCCAGTGTTTTTTTTTTTTTTCATCTAATATCCCAAAACGCGCATAAAAATATTGTGGAAACACAGCTTATGATACATGAATACAATCTTGCCATTAAGTGTTACCTAGTCACTATGCAGGAACTACTAGTGATCTGGACCATTATTTTAAAGTGAAAAGCATCTTTTTCACTTTAAAATAATGGTCCAGATCACTAGTAGTTCTTGAAGATGTTCTTATTTTTACTCAGAACATGGTCATAAAATGCATCACTAATTAATCAAGTACCTAGTCATTCTTTAAGAACTACTAGTAATCTGGATCATTATTTTAAAGTGAAAAAGATGCATAGTTACTTATTAATGATGGACCATCATTCTAAAGTGTTACCATTTCATTTAAAGGCTAATTTAATTATCCTAAATAACATCCAGCATAATATGAATGTAAAAACGCAAACATTTCTAGTTTGATGTTGATAAAGAGGGCATTAAAGCTGGAAAAAAAATATCTAAAAGGCTGAAGTAAAAGCAGAAAGTGCATGTCAAAGTGATGTAACAGACTCATGCCTCCGGCACGTCATACTTTAACATTTCACAACCAGGCCATCATTATAAGGATGCTGATTCAAAGTGTTCATTCCCAACACAATCCACAGAGTTCTTCAAAGCACATTAACACCCAAACAACCCAAAAAGGATAGACTCCGTTTAAAGACAATGAGCAAACCATGTTTTACAAGTTAAAGTAGGCTAAATATCGATGTTTTTTGAGCACATGGTATAATTGCATTCAGCTCAAGACGATCTATAGCTGACTCATTACATTCTGTGTGGCTCCAGCTGTTTCAGGTGTAATTAATGCAAACTCTCTCAGACCCTTTAAGAACTCTCCATGTGGAGCGAGCAGAGGTTTTGAAGGACTAGCTCGCGGATCGCCTTTCCTGCATGCTAATGGGGAGCATGCACTTGTTGACTTGAAAGGAAAGGCAAGCATACGCTAAAGAGGTAAACATGATCAATCCAATAAATGACCCCGGACTGGAGAGCAAGAGCCAAGTAATCTCAGACAACAAAAACCCAAGTGGTCCCACCGGTACCATCACTGTCTGACATGTCTGTAATACACGTCTTCCGCTCCACTGCAAGTGTTGAAGATATAAGGGTGGGCACCGAGGGACCTCTGACAACCACCCCCCTAGCGAAAACAGTCAAGCTGAAGGACTAAATCAATGTGAGAGATGCTGCAGACATATTGAGCAAATCATTTCTGGCTCATGCATCTTTCATACAAAATAGGATAAATCATATAAGATATGACAAATGATAATCTCCTGCTTTTAAAACACATAGAAAGCATGCAATGTAGATAAAGAACTGTTTTTATAAAAAGATCCTGATTTGTCTTCTAAAACCCCTTTATAAGCATGACAGTGCTCTTTTAATGAAACAGGTTCTCTCCTCCTCTCTGGATATAATGTGGTTCAGCTTGATAAGCCTTAATAGGGGCATGTAATTAGACTCTTTGCAGAGGCTGTCTCTGCACAAAGAGCTCCAGCAGGTTCAACACAGCATTTTATTAACTTGACAGGTTAACTTTAAGGGAGGGGGGAAAAAACAGCATCTCAGAGTGTAAGGCTCAAATTAGCCCAACAGCAGTAAACACAATTACCCACTTTAAAACAATACTGACACTAATTAGGCCACCGATGAATTACTTAAAGTTCATGCTTTTTTTCTAATAGCACTGCAGCACTTAGAAAAAAATAAGACAGCTATCTGACAAAATATTCATTAAAATAGTCAATTCAATAATAATAATGAAAAAAATTGTCAAACACTTAAATATAAAAGATAATCTGAATATGTTTATGTGTGTTTGTTATCATCATTAATCAGTTTTTAAAGGTCCCGTTCTTTGTGATCCCATGTTTCAAACTTTAGTTAGTGTGTAATGTTGTTGTTAGAGTATAAATAAAATCTGTAAAAATTGTAAAGCTCAAAGTTCAATGCCAAGCGAGATATTTTATTTAAAGGAACACTCCACTTTTTTTGAAAATAGGCTCATTTTCCAACTCCCCTAGAGTTGTTGAGTTTTACCGTTTTCGAATCCATTCAGCTGATCTCCGGGTCTGGCGGTACCACTTTTAGCATAGCTTAGCATAGTTCATTGAATCTGATTAGACCGTTAGCATTAAAAATGACCAAAGAGTTTTGATATTTTTCCTATTTAAAACTTGACTCTTCTGTAGTTACATCGTGTACTAAGACCGACAGAAAATGAAAAGTTGCGATTTTCTAGGCTGATATGGCTAGGAACTATACTCTCATTCAGGCGTAATAAACAAGGAACTTTGCTGCCGTTCCATGGCTGCAGCAGTGCAATGATATTACACAGCGCCCGTGAGCCCCTGCTTGCACAGGGAACGTGCCTTGCAACCATGGAGACGTTTGTGAGAGACGCTGCGTAATATCATTGCGCCTGCTGCAGCCATGATACGGCAGCAAAGTTCCTTGATTATTACGCTGGAATGAGAGTATAGTTCCTAGCCATATCAGCCTAGAAAATCGCAACTTTTCATTTTCTGTCGGTCTTAGTACACGATTTAACTACAGAAGAGTCAAGTTTTAAATAGGAAAAATATCAAAACTCTTTGGTCATTTTTAAGCGCGATGCTAACGGTTCAATCAGATTCAATGAACTATGCTAAGCTATGCTAAAAGTGGTACCGCCAGAACCGGAGATCGGCTGAATGGATTCGAAAACGGTAAAAATCAACTGTTTAAGTCTAGGGGAGTTGGAAAATGAGCCTATTTTCAAAAAAAGTGGAGTGTTCCTTTAACAGAAGTCGCCTACATTGAACAGCCAGTTTGGACTACATCCCTCAACTTCCTTCTTTAATGACGTCACTAAAACAGTTTTTTGACTAACCTCCGCCCACAGGAATACACAAAAAAGGGGACGTGGTCTTGTTGCGCTCCCACGGAAAAGAGCAAGAGTTGTGTTTGTAGAGTGTGTTTGTCGCCATGTCGTCGAAACGCTGTTATTTTCATCCTGCAGTCCAATCAGCTTTGTTTGGCCTTCCCAGGGACGCTGTACTTAGAGATCAATGGTTACAATTTATGTTTAACTCGGTTCCAGAAAATTATAATCCACATGTAAAACTATGTGCAGCACATTTTGCTGAGGACAGCTTCCTCAGTCTCAATCAGTTTAATGCCGGATTTGCACAAGATTATTCTTGAAAGATGGAGCAGTTCCCTCTTTGTCTGGAGAAGGCGTTGTTTATGGACCACAACCGGTAAGGTAAGCTGCTGTCGAATCACAACACAGGAACCGTTGGCACAATCAGAACTCGTTATGTATTTCTGAAGGAGGGACTTCATAGAACAAGGAAGTCATCAGCCCGATTTTATGACAGATAAGTAAATTATGTGAAAAATACTGTGTTTTTTTACACGCGAAACATGAACACATGTTATATTGCACACTATAAACACAATCAAAGCTTCAAAAAAACACGAAAAACGGGACCTTTAATATCTACCCTCAGAGCAAGACAGTGCCGTGCATGTCGGGGGGGAAAAATACTGAATTAGGTGAATAATTCAATGAAAATTATACTGTTTTCCAACATTTTAAAAAAATACTTATTATTAGCATAAAATCTGATTGAAACATTAGCATGAATTCACATGAATTTCAGAATTTCCCAAATAATATAACTGTCACAACCATCACAAACACCAATCAACCCATCATCACCAGATCCGCCCACTCATTCACTTTCTCCGGAGTTCTGATTCGTTACACCTGCACTGCACCTCATCATCAAGTCACTCGTCTGGTCTCGTCGTTTATACATACAGACCTCTTACCTGCTACTCACCTGAGTACTTACCTGATCCTCCGTGTCCCATCCTCAGTCATTCGTCTTCTGTTCCAAGCCTGCTGTGTGTCCATTCTCCTCTGCCAGTGTGCACCTGAAAGGAACTTCTGTTAATTGCCAGCTAAGTTACCAGTTGAATCTCATATGCAACTATACTCACCGTTTGCTGCATTCTGTTTCTGTGTTTTTCTACAACTCTGAGGCCTGTACCATGATGGTGGTTGAACAAACTTGGGGTTATAGGATTAGTTTTGAGTTGACCAAACTACTCCAATCTGGCTTTGTTGGTACCATGATGCTGATCATCAATTTTCTCTGTCAACTCAGGCTTTGATCCTGAGTTTGCGGAGCACATGCACATGAATGCATGACATCAGTGTTGAACAGCCAATCACATGTCTTGCAACAGAGAGAAACTATGATTCACCTCTTGCGAGAGAGCCAGCGTGATTCAAAACTCTTTTGCTGAAGGTTAAGAGATTGACGAAAATTAAGTATTTAAACTGATTTACACTAATGAAAATACTTGTCCATGAAAGAGGACAGATAAAATCAATTTTCTTGCTCTATCAGTGCAAGTGAAACTTGTGAAGTTAGTTTATATAGTTGATAAAATATAGCGATAGACTCAAACATGTAAGGTCATATCATATTTAAAGGTGCCCTCGAATTAAAAATTGAATTTACCTTGGCATAGTTAAATAGCAAGAGTTCAGTACATGGAAATGACATACAGTGAGTCTCAAACTCCATTGTTTCTTCCTTCTTATATACAGTTTTTCTCAATCGATTTGGTACATTTCTCCAAACTCAGGTAACAGCTCTCAAAACAGTTAACACAGCAAACTAAACACACTCTTATGCTGGCGAAACCGTTAAGTATTCACTGCACAATGAAACACAGCATTTTATTCTAGTAATGCATTTATTAAAATTCAATATTAACATCAAAACTAAAAGTGTGTTCTCTGTTGATTTTATAACAAATTCAGCTGAAGATACACAAAGAAATAAATGAAAATACATGTTTTTCATTAAGTTCTTTAATGAGGAGTTCAGGTGTATAACAATAAGTTGTCACCCCACACACACAAATATATATATATATATTATGCAAATAAGTGCATAGGTACATAAAAAATAAAGTGATAAATGTACTGCATTCATTGAATCAATTATTTTATTGATCATGCCTCTCAATTACATCTGGCCAGAGAATTTCATCAACATCACAGAAAATATTTTCACGAGTCATGCATCGTGGGAAAAAACGTCTTGAATGCTGTATCCATCCTTGACATGCTTGTGCCCCAATATCTCCACAGGCTTCTTCCATCGCTTGAAGAAGACTTACTTGGTTGTAAGGGTTGCGATCATGTACTTTCCATCTCCAAGAGGAGAAGAATTCCTCAATTGGATTCAGGAAAGGAGAATATGGTGGAAGAAACACCATCCTGAATTGTGGGTGATTCTCAAACCACTCTCGCACTAGTGCTGAATGGTGGAATTGGACATTGTCCCAAACAACTACAAAATTCCGCACCATTTGCTCCTGATTACCCTGCGGAAAGAGGATTTCATTGAGGAGGTTTAAAAAATGTAGGAGCCTTGCTGTGTTGTATGGTCCCAAGACAGCATTGTGTGCCACAACACCAGTTGTAGAAATTGCTGCACAGAGAGTGATGTTGCCTCCTCGTTGTCCAGGGACATTGACTGTAGCACGATGGCCAATCACATTTCTCCCTCTTCTTTTTTTTTGAAGATTGAAGCCTGCTTCATCAATATACAGGTACTCATAATGAGTTGCGCTGCTATCCAACTCCAAGATTCTCTAGAGTAAAAAGAACACAAGGTAAAATATAGTAAATTTGTGTTTTACAGTAATGGGATTGATTGCAGTCAATACTACTGTGAAATTGTTGCTGAAGTTTGAGTTCACACTTTGAAGCAGCAGTATACATAGATATGCCTAAATCTTTTCACATATAGTAGCATGGAATAGTTTATGGACACATACTTAAAATTCAGGAAAAATATATCTTTGAGTTGACAGTAAAATTGCAGTAACTGGGTTGCACATACTTGAACAAACTGGAATCGCAACTCCTTCACTCTAACAGAGTTCCTCTCAAAGGGCACTTTGTATACTTGCTTCATTCGGATAGCATTTCTTCTTAGAACACGGTCAATTGTGGAGAGACTGCATTGGTGGATATTGTGGAACAGTTGATTGTCCTGTGTTATTCTTTGCTGAATTTCTTTGAGGCGGAGGGTGTTGTTCTGGACCACCATGTCAACAATGGCATGCTCTTGTTCAACTGAAAAAAGTCTTGTTCGTCCACCTGAATGTTCTCTAACTTCAATTCTGAAAAAGGTTTGGACAAGCAGGAGCATTTACTGTAGAGATCTAGACCTATGTCAAACAAGACTATATGGACTCTCATTGTAAAAGTAGAATGATATAGTTACTTACCGGTTTTCCCTCTGAAATGTACGGATAATTGAAGCCACTGTGGATCTGTTTATATTGGGCTGAACTCTCTGGCCAGCTTCTCTCAGTGAGAGACCATGATTTATGACATGGTCAATAAGTGTGGCTCTGATTTCATTTGAAACACGTGTGTACCCTACCCTCATTCTACCTCTCCTCCCTCCTCGTACACCTCCTCTTCCTCTTTGCCCTCCTCTTCCTCCCTGTCCACCTCTTCTTATATTTTCTCTTTCCACTATACCATTGCCCTCCAATCTATCCATCTCTTCAATCTCTTCTCCTCTTCCTACATCCTCAGCTCTTCTCGCTCTTCCTCCTACATCTTCAGCTCTTCCTCCTACATCTTCATCTCTTCTTTCTCTTTCTCTTTCTCCTCTTTCTCTATCTCCTCTTCCTCTTCCTCTTCTCCCTCTACCCTGGCCACCACCTCTCACTCTTAAACCTCTTCTGTTTCCACTGCTCATACTTCTTTTTTTTGTCTTACTGTATCTTCTCATTTGTCTTCTTTGTTCTTCTTCTCTTCCCCTTTTGTAGTTGTTGTAATTACGTAAGACATCTGTGTGAACAATTAGAAAATTGGCTTTTTCTGTGTTGAGTGGATTACTAACTCATCAGATAACAATTTGGCATTACTTGAAGACACAAGGTGTGCAACTGACTATTTTACAATTCACAGAGTTTTGTTTGTTGTGTTTTGAAAATGGTACAAAAATGCTTGTGATCTTTGTGAAGAACAATGAAAAAGTTACAAATGTTTTTCCTGATATATTAAAGATTTGGTTGGCTGTATGAACTGCTGTGATAAAATTTGGGATTTTTGTGCACAGTGTTTTGAAAAAAATATGCTTTTGATTTGTGATTTGTATTAAATGAAGGAGAATTTACTATCTGTTTAGGACAATTACAAAGTGTACTGATCACTGTGTTAACTGTTTTGAGAGCTGTTACCTGAGTTTGGAGAAATGTACCAAATCGATTGAGAAAAACTGTAAATCTCATTTGTTTAAAAGACCTCCAAAGAACAGGCGAATCTCAACATAACACAGACTGTTATGTAACAGTCGGGATCATTAATATGTATGACCCTAATATTTGCATATGCCAGCCCTTGTTCAAGAATCAAGACATTAGACAAGGCAGTATTAACGTCTGGATCTGCACAGCTGAATCATCAGAATAGGTAAGCAAGCAAGGACAAACAGCGAAAAATGGCAGATGGAGCAATAATAACTGACATGATCCATGATAACATGATATTTTTAGTGATATTTGTAAATTCATTTTGTAAGTTTTGTAAAGTAAGTTTCGTTAGCATGTTGCTAATGTACTGTTAAATGTGGTTAAAGTTACCATTGTTTCTTACTGTATTCACGGAGACAATTCATTTTTAAACACTTGCAGTCTGTGTAATTCATAAACACAACTTCATTCTTTATAAATTTCTCCAACAGTGTGTAATGTTAGCTTTAGCCACAGAGCACTATCAAACTCATTCAGAATCAAATGTTAACATCCAAATAAACACTGTACTTACGCGCTGCATTACGAACACTTTGTAAAGGTCCATTTTGAGGGTTATATTAGCTGTGTGAACTTTGTTTATGCTGTTCAAGGCAAGCACGAGCTCCGTGGGCGGGGAGCATCAGCATTTAAAGGGGCCGCACAGCATGAATCCGCTCATATTTAATGATGCCCCAAAATAGGCAGTTAAAAAAATTAATTAAAAAAAATCTATGGGGTATTTTGAGCTGAAACTACACACACATTCAGGGGACACCTTAGACTTATATTACATCTTGTAAAAAAACGTTGATGGCACCTTTAAAGTTTATTTACAGCTTATTTATATTACATATAATCTGTATATATTACAGTTTTTCTCAGTCGCTTTGGTGCATTTCTCACATCACTCTTTACATTTGCACAACAGTTAGTTCAATCTCCACAACATTTAGTCATTTGTGCACATCATAGTAGCAGTTTCTCATTCCTTCGAACAAATTGCAAATGCTTTTGGACATGCATCAATTGCTTTCATACAACTCTCTGCTATTTACAACATTATCATTTGCTTATGTCATGTCAGTCAAAATTAACTATACTTGTGAATGCTGAATAGTCATTCCATATAAAACTAATAGTCCTCATTTCATTGCTTGAGTCATTAAACACAAAAATGTTGAACTAGTTGTCAAAATCTGTCACACAAATTTTACAATTTTTTTTAAAATCTTTTTTTCCTGAAAATGTCTCCTAAATTGAACAATTTCTCTCAAGTGAATCTCAGCTTTCACCGATGAGAAGGGGTGTGGGAAGCATTAGTTGCAACCAATGATAAACCACTTCTCTACAATCACAGTCAGAGGTGAATCCCATAAACTCCCACTTTACAAGCATTTACGAACCAAGCAGGACATAGTGTGTACCATTTCTACAATACTGTGACACAGAAATGGAAGGTCAGCCTCGTGGAAGAGGGGTAAGGGTGCGGGGAGGAAGGGGAAGGGGACAAAACAGGGGAAGAGGAAGAAGAGGCCAATAGGCAGATCCCTGATGAAATCAGGGCTACAATTGTGGATCATGTTGTCAATCACGGCCTCACAATGGCTGAGGCTGGTCGAAGGGTGCAGCCAAATGTTGGGAGAACCACTGTAAATTCAATTATTCAAACATTTCGTCGGGAGAACAGGTGTGTATAAATGGACAGTAATTCAGCACTAAACAATCTGCACTGCACTACTGTCATTGTGTCATACATGAAGCTTGCAGTGGGACAAGAACTTGTCACTGTACGTTTTACATTTAGACGTACAGCTTTACTGCATCACACATTTAGTGTATTGTAGTGTACAGTAGTGTTACAGTAAAGATTTGCCATATGTACTGCAATATTGTTTACAGTTGTGCACAGCTCTACCCAAAGGGAGTTTATGTTTGTTGCAAATAAGGGTGTATTTTTTCTTTTGCACAATGCTGTGAACAAATTAGAATTGCAAAGAGCATATGCAGTAAAAATGTGAAACATACATATTCAGTGTCTTGTACTCAGTTACCTCACTAAATACAGTAATGTGTAACTTTACTGTATTTTTCAAATGGCTGTGCAAATAGTATATAGTGCTGTCTTGAGCATTTTCAGGTAGTGTCATCACCAAGATCTGACTTTTTTGCATTGGAAAACATTGACAGAGTAAACTGTCGTAATGAAAACATGACAAAGCCATTTGACTATCTTGTTCATAAACAATGGTGTCAGGACTTTTCATCTTGATGACACTGACACTTTCACTGACATGAATACTTGCTTTTGAGGAATGACCTATCCATTTTGAGCAAGTGACACGCTTTTGCAGGTTATCAACTAGGTTTTGCAGTTTGTACTAATTGTTTTGAGAACTGCATGAACTGTTGTGCAAATGTAAATATTGATGTGAGAAATGCACCAAAGCGACTGAGAAAAACTGTAATATTCATTGAAACTAAATAATAATAACTGTTAAACTAAAATCGCTTGTGTAATGGATTCATAATACTATATCATTGAATTATTATATAAATCATAAATAAATCATAAAATCATTCTAAGTAATTATCATTAAAGCCAGACAATTTCATTGTTAAATATTTTTTTTACTATATAGTGACATTTATTTTGGAGGAAGAGAAACTGGGGGAGTGACTTTATTGCGTTGGATGTGTCAGTGTCAATTTGCTCACATCTGATTGGCCCAAATTTGGTTTGAGATCTCTGAACCAGAGCATAACCTTCCCTGGAGCATGTTAGCCGTGGAGCGTAAGTTACTATGGCAATGAACACAGCTAAAAGCCAAGTCACTTTCATGGTACCTAAAACCCAGGATTGGCGCAAATTAATCTGAAACTTACCTGGCTAGCCAGCTTCAGGTACATGGTACAGGCCCCTGTATAATAATAAATGTTTTTTACTCGACTTACTTCAATAAAGAGTGTTCTGTTCTGTGACAATAACAGTGTTAATAGCCATTTTAACACCATTTGTCATATGTATTATGTGATTAGTACAATTAGTACAATTTCACATAAGTAATAGTGCTGTCAAATGATTAATCGCAATTACAGTTTTTCTCAGTCGCTTTGGTGCATTTCTCACATCACTTTTGCACAACAGTTAATGCAGTTCCCAAAACAATTAGTACAAACTGCAAAACCTAGTTGATAACCTGCAAAAGCGTGTCACTTGCTCAAAATGGATAGGTCATTCCTCAAAAGCAAGTATTCATGTCAATGAAAGTGTCAGTGTCATCAAGATGAAAAGTCCTGACACCATTGTTTATGAACAAGATAGTCAAATGGCTTTGTCATGTTTTCATTATGACAGTTTACTCTGTCAGTGTTTTCCAATGCAAAAAAGTCAGATCTTGGTGATGACACTACCTGAAAATATTTGCACAGCCATTTGAAAAGTACAGTAAAGTTACATATTACTGTATTTAGTGAGGTAACTGAGTACAAGACACTGAATATGTATGTTTCACATTTTTACTGCATATGCTCTTTGCAATTCTAATTTTGTTCACAGCATTGTGCAAAAGAAAAAAATACACCCTTATTTGCAACAAACATAAACTCCCTTTGGGTAGAGCTGTGCACAACTGTAAACAATATTGCAGTACATATGGCAAATCTTTACTGTAACACTACTGTACACTACAATACACTAAATGTGTGATGCAGTAAAGCTGTACGTCTAAATGTAAAACGTACAGTGACAAGTTCTTGTGCCACTGCAAGCTTCATGTATGACACAATGACAGTAGTGCAGTGCAGATTGTTTAGTGCTGAATTACTGTCCATTTATACACACCTGTTCTCCCGACGAAATGTTTGAATAATTGAATTTACAGTGGTTCTCCCAACATTTGGCTGCACCCTTCGACCAGCCTCAGCCATTGTGAGGCCGTGATTGACAACATGATCCACAATTGTAGCCCTGATTTCATCAGGGATCTGCCTATTGGCCTCTTCTTCCTCTTCCCCTGTTTTGTCCCCTTCCCCTTCCTCCCCGCACCCTTACCCCTCTTCCACGAGGCTGACCTTCCATTTCTGTGTCACAGTATTGTAGAAATGGTACACACTATGTCCTACTTGGTTCGTAAATGCTTGTAAAGTGGGGGTTTATGGGATTCACCTCTGACTGTGATTGTAGAGAAGTGGCTTATCCTTGGTTGCAACTAATGCTTCACACACCCCTTCTCATCGGTGAAAGCTGAGATTCACTTGAGAGAAATTGTTCAATTTAGGAGACATTTTCAGGAAAAAAGATTTAAAAAAATGTGTAAAATTAGCTTGACAGATTTTGAAAACTAGTTCAACCTTTTTGTATGTAATGACTCAAGCAATGAAATGAGGACTATTAGTTTTATATGGAATGACTATTCAGCATTCACAAGTATAGTTAATTTTGACTGACATGACATAAGCAAATGATAATGTTATAAAACAGCAGAGAGTTGTATGAAAGCAATTGATGCATGTCCAAAAGCATTTGCAATTTGTTCGAAAGAATGAGAAACTGCTACTATGATGTGCACAAATGACTAAATGTTGTGGAGGTTGAACTAACTGTTGTGCAAATGTAAATAGTGATGTGAGAAATGCACCAAAGCGACTGAGAAAAACTATAATCACATCCAAAATAAAAGTTTGTGTTTACATTTGTCTGTGTACTGTGTATATTTATTATGTGTATATATAAATACACACATGATTAATCTTTTGACAGCACTAATAAATCAATCAATAAATAAACCCTGACACTCTTGCCTATTTCCCATAATACATAAATAATGGATACACAGTTTAATAATACACAGCTTAATAAATACTTGAATGTAAGGTAATAAATAATCTGCTGCATAGCCTATTCAAAGTATCAAACCTTGTCAAAGTCATTATGTGATGGTTGATGCACAACAAATGTGAATTTATTTATGTTGGCTATTTATTTCACGAACGATAGATAGATAGATAGATAGATAGATAGATAGATAGATAGATAGATAGATAGATAGATAGATAGATAGATAGATAGATAGATAGATAGATAGATAGATAGATAGATAGATAGATAGATAGATAGATGGATAGAACTCTGTCACACTCCTGTACATTTCACATAATACATAAATAATAGCTTTCACAATCCAGATATACAATAAATACTTAAATATAAGGTAATCTGCTGCATAGCCTATTGAACGTGTCAAACCTTGTAAAAGTCATGGTTTGTTGCACAACAAATGTAAATTTCACAATAAATAAATAATACATAAATCTCAGTCCAGACCACTGATCTATATATATATATATATATATATATATATATATATATATATATATATATATATATATATATATATATATATACACATATATATATATATATATATATATATATATATATACACATACATATATATATATACACATACATATATATATATATATATATACACATACATATATATATATATATATATACACATATATATATATATATATATATATACACATACATATATATATATATATATATACACATACATATATATATATATATACACATACATATATATATATATATATATATATATATATATATATATATATATATATATATATATATATATATATATATATATATATATATACATAAATACATACATACATACATATATATATAGATCAGTGGTCCAGACACCCTCCTCCCTGTTGTTATCCTTTCAGAGTATTTTCCCATAATGCAACAGTCAACAAAGGAAGAGGGAGAGGAACGGGCTGTAGCCAAAGTGGCTAGCTAGCACAAAAAAGAGGAAGAAAGAAATGGAGATGTCATGAAAAATTAAAGGAATGTGTCACTCATCAAACTGGCAAATACAGATGAGGAGAAAACAGCCTCGGCTCTTTACATGCATGAGATGATGACAGACCATGAGCAGTGGGTGTTAATGTAGTAAAGCAGCTCTTGTTCGGGTGAGGGAGCTGTTGCTGGATTAGCTTAGCAGCTAGCAGTCTATTATTAGCACGCTAATGCTAAATGCAACCCTCGTCGTCAGATTTACGGACAGGTTCGACCCAACTCCATCTTTCTGAAGCGAGAGAGGGGGATTCAACTCTGTTTAAAGTGGTAAGTGGACGTAATTTGGTGTATGTACGTGAATATTTACACTCTACTATTTGTGTCCGACACGATGAAGGTCCCGTAGCCTGCTAGCTAAGTCAGCTATCTCTAGGCCTGTTTATTTTGCGAGACAAAGTTACAGAGATTGATCAAACTAAAAAGAAAAAAAGAGAAGATTAATCTTCAGTCTTTTGTTTTTGGCTCTATGTTGCTCTATAGTTAGTTATTAATTTAGATGCTGCCGTTACATATTCAAGTAAGTTATGCTGATAACCGTGTCTGTTTAGCTGTAAACTGCTTATTTTGATGAACACTAAGGATTATTATAAGTATATGCATTCATGTCTGCTTTTAAATGTTGGGAAGAATGTGTTTGTAAACTGATCTGATAGTTTTATTTAAATCAATTATTTGTAACTGTCTGGTTAACAATGGAGAATCAACTCATGTTGATTGATAATGGTAAAATTTAACATTAAACATAAGATGTCAGATCTGACAGTATAACATTATATATAATAGGCTTTCTGGATACTCGATTCTGATAGGCTGGAAGGTGTGTATTAAGACCCTTTAATGCACAGGTAGTTACAGTCAGTTTAATCAACATTCTATAATGCACTGCTTTTATTGCAGTAATGGGAAGATCGGATCATGTTACTGACTTGGATATTTGAGTCTCTTTCAGCAAAATCTTTATTGAAGTCATTTTGTTCATTTGAGTAGAATTAAATTAAATATTAGCCTACATTTTCAATAGCCAGATACCCCAACACACATACTCACAAACTTTGATCATACTCCAAAAATGACAAATTATGAGAAACAGAAATGATTAATTCAGGGTCTGAGTCGTTCATTCTTCTGTCATGTGACCGTTGCATAGGCTAGTATGGGAAACAGAATTGAATATTTCACCTCCTGTCTCTTCTCCAGTGCGAGTCACTTTTGTTCATTTGTCATGTGACCGCTACTCATCTCTGTATATAATGTTGCATTTATTTAGTAAATAAATCCTTAGCAAAATATGCATGTAATAATAATTTTTGTAAATAATTTGTTTTGGGAATTAACTAATTTCGGTATCCAATACAGAATATATGCAGCTTTCATGTCATGTGACAAATGAACGAAAGAGACTTGGAGGAGGAGGAGAGACTCGGGAGGTGAACTAATCATTTCTGTTTCCTGTACAGAGTCAGACTTGGAGTCTATGCAGCTGTCACATGAAGGAACGACTCGGACCAGAAGACTCGAGAGGTGAACTAATCATTTCTGTTTCCTACGGTCCTACCGTTCCTTCCAGTTCTGCATACGTTCGCACCGTGGTTAATCTCAAATCTGATGACGAATCTATAATATGGTTTGGTGTAAAAACAACACGACAGAGTTCTGCCAATGTTTCTGTCGATGAATATGCATGCGTTGCTGCATTACTTCATCTCTGTGTCTGAATTAAAGTGGGCAAGAATGCTAGACCTAATGAGCTGCATGAGGGCTTTTTTACCCTTCAATTCAAATATTGTGCTGCAAACATCAGTAAACATTTTTTACTTGTCAGTGCTTGCAAATGACCGTGGTATAAGTGGGATAATCTATGGCTAGCTGTGCATTAAACAATTTGAATGCACTCTGTGGAGGCAACCATTTTATAAAAAATAAGAAATGCACAAATTTCATTTGTGGAATTGGCATTGCAAATTTACGGAAGCCCTGAACCGCATGGTGAAAAAAAAAAAAAAAAAAACTTGGTAGGGAGGAAAAAAAAAATCGAAAAGTTATCTCGTTATTTCAACATAATAAGTCGTTATAACGACATAATATCTCGTTATTTCAACATAATAAGTCGTTGTAACGACATAATATCTCGTTATTTCAACATAATAAGTCGTTATAACGACATAATATCTCGTTATTTCAACATAATAAGTCGTTGTAACGACATCATATCTCGTTATTTCAAGATATTAAGTCGTTATAACGACATAATATCTCGTTATTTCAACATAATAAGTCGTTATAACGACATAATAACTCTTCATTATCTATCAAGTATGATAAAGGACGTAGACATGTTAACGTCCCCTGTGGCGCAACGCGTAAAGTATTGGACCGCCAGTCTAGCTTTTACTGCGATCGCCGCGGTTTCGAATCCGCCTTTTGCCGAGTTCGTTCTTCTCTAGTTTCACATCACATATCAAAAAAGGCATTTATTTTCAATAGAAATTAAAACAATGTTATAAAAGTGCAAATAACCTGCCTAACGAGTGTTTAATAACATTAAAAGTATTTATTGGGCAGGGTTAGCAGCATGTTCGATATTACCCACTAGAGGGCAGAATAAGACAGGGAATCAATTAAAGAATGCAATAGTTATGTTGAACTACTGTTACAATTTGGTGCTCCAAAATCCCAGAGGTTTATCATGGGAATTTGCGTTCATCCCAGGCTAACCTTTATTGAGGTTAAATTTATTAGACCATAAATTTATTAGACATCCTATTTATACTAAATGACAATAGCAGCATTTTCACGATATGCTATTTATACTAGGTGAAAATAGCGATATATTCTATTGACACCATGTAAAAGTAGCCTATCAGTTCTTTGCAAGAAGTGTAAATAGTATTTAGATGCTGTAGGCTAGTATTGGCAGATACTGTACCTCAGTATTTTTGTACAGGATGCAATAATATCATATAGAGTGATTATATTTATTAAAATTATTAAATGGATGCTGCATTATTGGGAGAATAAAACCCCTCCACTTTCCACCAACCCTACTCAATGAACACTTTTAATATTATTAAAAACTTGTTCACATTTTATTTCCACTTTTTGAACATTATTTTCATTTTATTGAAAATGTATATGATGAGAAAATAGGAGTGAGCTCTATTATTGGGTGAGCTCTGCAAAATGCTGATTCTACCCCGCAGCGATCGCTGTAAAAGCCAAAATCTGAAACCCTTCATGCTATTGTTACGCCACTGAATACATCGAAATACAACTGTCCCTTTTTAAACTTCAGTGGCCCAACCAGACACTGGAGCTATACTGTAAAGAGTGTTTGTCAACAAGGGACGCTATTTGCACTTACTGTAAATAGACACTCCGTGTCCTATTATTTCAATATATTAGCACCTATTTTGATTTTTATATCTTTAGAAAATATTACAAAGCAGTTTGTTTGCAAGCCCAGAATAAAAATAAAAAAAAAAATAAAAAAACCCCTCTTAAAAACGTTTTTGGCCCCTGGACTAGTGCATCTCTATGTTTTATTATAGTTCAAATCAGATTGGACACCGGGCTGTAAGTTTGACACCCCTGACATTTGCACTGTAAATTGTTTTATTTACTATGGTCTAATAAATTTAACCTCAATAAGGTTAACCTGGGATGAACGCAAATTCCCATGATAAACCTCTGGGATTTTGGAGCACCAAATTGTAACAGTAGTTCAACATAACTATTGCGTTCTTTAATTGATTCCCTGTCTTATTCTGCCCTCTAGTGGGTAATATCGAACATGCTGCTAACCCTGCCCAATAAATACTTTTAATGTTATTAAACACTCGTTAGGCAGGTTATTTGCACTTTTATAACATTGTTTTAATTTTTATTGAAAATAAATGCCTTTTTTGATATGTGATGTGAAACTAGAGAAGAGCGAACTCGGCAAAGGCGGATTCGAAACCGCGGCGATCGCAGTAAAAGCTAGACTGGCGGGTCAATACTTTAGCGTTGCGCCACTGGGGACGTTAACACGTGTACGTACTTTATCATACTTGATAGATAATGAAGAGTTATTATGTTGAAATGACAGGATATTATGTCGTTATAACGACTTATTATGTTGAAATAACGAGATATTATGTCGTTATAACGACTTAATATCTTGAAATAACGAGATATTATGTCGTTATAACGACTTATTATGTTGAAATAACGACTTATTATGTTGAAATAACGAGATATTATGTCGTTATAACGACTTATTATGTTGAAATAACGAGATATTATGTCGTTATAACGACTTATTATGTTGAAATAACGAGATAACTTTTCGTTTTTTTTTCCTCCCTACCAAGTTTTTTTTTTTTTTTTTTTTCACCATGCGGTTCAGGGCTTCCGTACAAATTGGATACATAAGTTAAAAAATAAATAATCACTTGATTTAGTGTTTTGTTTGTGTTATACTTTGGTTCATGGAAATCTTATAAATAAATTTTAAATAAATAAATTTTAAAATTTGTATTGTAACTGAAATGAACTGTAAAATAAACATTTATACTTTAAATCGGAATGTCTTGACTCTGTAATACTATTATGGCATTTTAAAAAGTAAAGAAATCAAAAATATAAAGACATGACAATAAAAAGGAAGTAAACACTATAACTAACTAACAGTGAACTCAATAATCTATGTCTGTGTGCACTGGGAATCATATAATCTCAAATAAAGACCAGGCAATGATCATTTTTACATACAATACACAGAGAATATGGAATATTATAGCGGGAAACTGGATACAGCTCAGCATAGTATTAAATTGCTTGCTCGTGCATGTCCACTTACATCCAAACTCTCCTTTCTGCATCCTAATCACACGGCTTGGATCATTCAATCATCACACATAGAGTATGTGTTTTTATATACGGAATATAATGTACTCTTCAGCTGAATTCACCACAATTGGTGAGGATTGTGGATATAAATGCGTATTTTCTCAATGTCAAACTCAAAGGTATAGAGTTTACCTTTGTATTATTTTCCCTATTATTATTATAATTATAATTATACCTTTGTATTATTAGACAGAACTGTTAAGGACATGAGAATGGGTGCTAATGTATCTGAATTTTGGTGCTGGGTCCTTAGCGCTGCCAAAATAAAAGTCCCACTCTCTACACTTATCGGCCAAACAGGGAAAAAATGCCATGTATAGGTCAACCACAATCACAGATGACTTGAAATGTCATGATGAATCAAAAAGAGTGAAAACTCTGCATATTTAGTGGTTAGTTCACTTTTTCATGATGTCTTTTATCTCACCTTTTGCAGATGACGAAGACTTTGGCTTTCACATGATTGACATTCCCAAGGCACATGGCCGGACTCTGCGGTTAGCATTCATCGGTCAGCAGATAGGACCGTCCCATGCCCTCACCTGGGGTGTACAAGGATGAAGAAGATCAGTCTGAAGACGATCAGAAAGTCACTGAACATAAAGGGCAAAGAAGATGGGGATTTTGTCATGCTTCAGCAGCCATCTTTAGCGGCTGAGTTCACCAAGGATGAATCTCTCTTTGGAGGCTGTTACACCAAAGGGCTGGTAGGTTGCGATCTTAATGGGGAGGATGAGAAGGGTCATAAGAACCGATCGAAGAGCGAGAGTCTTATGGGCACACTAAAGAGAAGACTCTCTACCAAACAGAAAGCGAAAGTCAAAGGAGGGTCTGCCGCAGTAGGCTCTGGAGATGATGATGACACTTTCTCTTCCTCGTCGGTCCCGATAAGCTTTAATGAAGTCAAAGCCCAGCGGCCCTTAAGATCCTCGTCCCTCCGAAGCCATCATTACAGCCCTTCTCCGTGGCCTTTCCGGCCTGTCAGCTCCGAAGAGGCTTGCATCAAGATGGAGGTGAAGGTCAAAGCTATGGTCCACTCCCCCAACCCCAGTCCCTCCCTCAATGGCATCAGAAAAGAGTTCCATGACGTCCAACTAGAAGGTCTGTTCCAGGATCAGAGCGAGTCTCTGAAGGACATGGAGACTCAAAGTGGCAACTTGCATTTGAACATTGAGGATCACGTGCCTATTGGACTTACACCTCAGGACTACATCCAGTACACAATGCCTTTAGATGAGGGAATGTACCCAGATTCGTCCCAGTCCTTCTGCTTGGATGGCCCCTCGCCAATGGAAGTGGTTGATCAGGTTGGATCTGATTCGCTGCACGTGGAGCAGGGCCCGGATGACCACGATCTCATGCCGCCGGACATTCTAATGGAGCAGGCGGTGAACGGACACCTTCCCGTTACTCCGGCGATGGTCCTTTCCAATTCCAGAGCTGACACACCTTTATTTTCTCCCTCACTATCACCTCTTTCCACCAACGATATTCCAAGGACCCTCTCCGGGTTCAGTGGTGCAGACTCTCATGTTGTTGAGAGAGTAAGGCATCACCTGAACTTTGACCCCAATTCCGCTCCTGGTGTTAGCAGGGTGTACGATTCTTTCCAAACCAGCGGACCTATGGTTGTAACAAGCCTTACGGAGGAACTTAAAAAACTGGCCAAGCAGGGTTGGTACTGGGGACCTATAACACGATGGGAGGCAGAGGAGAAGCTCATCAACCTTCCAGATGGTTCTTTTTTGGTGAGGGACAGTTCAGACGATCGCTATCTCCTCAGCTTGAGCTTTCGGTCACAGGGAAAGACGCTTCACACCAGGATCGAACACTCAAATGGCAGATTTAGCTTTTATGAGCAGCCCGACATAGAAGGTCACACTTCCATCGTAGATCTCATCGAGCACTCTATAAAAGACTCAGAAAATGGCGCGTTCTGTTACTCCAGATCCCGCCTGCCGGGGTCCGCCACATACCCAGTTCGGTTGACCAATCCCGTCTCGCGGTTCATGCAAGTCCGTTCGCTGCAATATCTTTGCCGCTTCGTCATCCGACAGTACACACGGATAGATCTGATTCAGAAACTGCCTTTACCAAACAAAATGAAAGATTATTTGCAGGAGAAGCACTACTGAACGGACTGTAGTGGGACATGGTAGTAAATTGCACTTTTTGTTGAGTGACGCATTCTTAAAACAGTTTACAAATATGGAGGTCAAGTGATCAGTTGCGTGAGCTGACTATCCGATCTTCCCACAGAAATGAACAGTAAATTTGTTGTTGCTCAGATTCAGTGTTTTACATTTCGCAAGGCTGTTCAGAGTCACGTGGTAAGTCCAAAAACCAGTCAGGATTTTTGATGCCATGCTTAATACTCATATTCATATTGATTATATGAATATGTATTGCAGTAATAATGCTAATACTATTATCAAAGCTTGGATTTGAGGATTGGATGTTGCATTAATCTGCTTCATTCATCGATGACTTGCTGAAGTGTAAAGGTGCGGTCACATTGGCGAAATTTCGCTGGTAAAAAAGGTTCATTGTCTATTGTCAATAGTGTAGCGATATATGAAGCACAGCTTGCGCAGAAGTTACTTTCAAACCAAGATGTTTTTTTTTTTAATCGACGCTGTGAATCCATTGCGAAATCAGTCTGGGGAAAGCTCTCGCCTTCTTACGAAATTCCCAATCGTGTGGATTCCTAGTAAAATTACTGGATTTCACCTGCAAAAATTTGCCGAACAATAATAAATGTGATCGCACCTTTAAAAGGAATCTGGAAACATGATGTCAACCACGTTTTTGTCAGGTTTTGATATTTTTTTCTTCTAAAATCGGTACTTTTAATGAAACTTGCGAATATGCTGGACAACAGTTTTTTTGGTGGAATACAGTTATCATGTCAAATGCGACAAGTATCAGCGGACAACTTTTGTAAGAGAAAAGTATTTATTTAGCATTAATATTCTACATCTATTAGAGGTTAACAGTAAATCATTTATTCGTCCATTAGACTTCTGCAGATCTGTGCAACAACAAATTCGGTCAGTGAGGTATGAGAAGGCCATAAAGGAAGGACTGTGAATCACATCTAAATCAAATGTTATAAAAGAATACATGCAGAATGCCACGAATCTGTGATCCTTTACAAAAAGGGAGCAGGTAAAGAACAAAAGAGGTTTAGTTTTTTTATTTATATTGTATAGTGTGGTTCACACAGTATTCTGTTCTGTCTAAATCATTTTTGGCTCCTCTTGCTTTTTTGTTTAAACATTTCAAGTATTTCATATTCAAGTGCTGGAATGATTGCCATCAATCGTCGTTGTTGTTGAAGCTCTGGTTAAGACAGGAAAATAATGCCAGGAATTGTTCGTGACAACCTACCAAACCTAAAAGCACAGTTTTATAGAGACATTTCACCTTAAATGGCTTGTTTATACTTGAACCATGAGCAAACTTTCAATTAATCTGCAAATATCCCAAAGGAATTATGCATTCATAAGTTCTTGATTGAATATGGGAGATTTCCCCCCCCCCCCTTGCTGAACAACAGCAGGCTTTCCTCACCCTCTGCCCTCCGTAATAGCAGCATGTCAGCCTGTCAATATTTCATAAACTCTGCTTCAAGCCAAAAATGTTGCATTTAGAGAATTCATACACTGTTGTGCTTTGTTTTGCCCACACCACATATCTTCTTTCTAGTCACCTGAAAGGGAATTTTGTGTTGCTTATCTTTTCTTTAATGAGGGCTTCAGATTTTCAGTCAATGGAAGCTCATATTTTGTGAGAGTTAGTGGTTTATGTGCATTACTTAAATGATGCTGGGAAAAATTTGACATGAAATGGTTTTGCATGTACGCTGTTCTCATGCAAGTCGGCAACGGTTGGCTTTAGACTACATTGGGATAATCAGCAAATGGGAGCTTATAAATGTCTCTTTAGCTGGCATATTGAATGTGTGTGAATCAGAGCCAGAACTTTCTATTTGCGGTTTTCACACCACACATGGTCTAAGGCTTTTAAGGGCCTTTTTAAAAAAAGTGCCAACTGGCGTTCACAGAAACTGGTGAACAATGCCGCGCAAAGTATTCGTGAGACACCTTTGGGAGACTTTGAAGGTTAGCTGTCAAATAAACACAGTTTGCCATCTTTAATATTCATTAGTGAAAACATAACCCGTAGAGTTCATTCCTTCAGTGAAAAATGTGTTTTACGTAATGCGTATGAGGGAACAGTTTGAGATGGAAATTGCTCCTTTACACACATGGAAGCTTATTTTAAATGCTGTATCTATGTGTGTTTTGGTAAAGAATATGATCTTTGTTTATTTGCTGTATTTGAATGGGCAAAACTGCCATTTTCCCATTAAATGAAGGGTTTTCAAATCTGTTGTTGGATGTCAGAAGAATCATCTAAATTGTGTATGTTTGAGAGTGAAAGAATGTGGACGAGTAAGCAACAAAAAGAGGAATGTCTTAGGCAAGGCACAAGATTTTCAACTCGTTGAAAATGCATTTACCAGAATGTGGAAGTTGACTAATGCAAAAAATAAATGTGAACTGAAGTGTTTGACCGAAATGTACTTTGAATTTTTGTTTTGTTTATTTTTTTTTTCCAGATGTGTGGCATAATTAGATAAACACTGAAAATGTTCAGTGTGTGAGCATGTGTTTTGAAAAAGAAAAAAAGTTGCCGGGACTGTATCATGTTCAATATCATTTTCATGACCTTGTTTGTATGTCGTTAGATGTCGCTTGTTCGGATTGCTGAAGTATTTTGAACCGATGACAGTTAAGCACTTAACAAGCTTCACTGAAATATCTATTTTTCTGATCCATGTTCTGTTGTCCTTGTGCTGCGAATGAAGGTGAATGTTTACATGATGTATTTAGTACAAATTAGTTTCTCTTTGTTTATATCTCTTTCTTAAACATCTTGGTACAATTTTACAAATGTATTTCTTTAATGTGTCATACACATTTGTGCTGCTTTACGATTATGATTGCCTTTTTAATTACAAAATGGAGGAGATAGAATGTCACCTAGATATAGGCCTATGTATTCACAATGACTTTGGTATAGTCATGAGAAAGTCAGATGCAAAAATTGTAGTCAACGTTTTTAGTTAGTGATAATAATGCTCTGAATTCAGTCCTTTTTGTTCAAAAGGGTCTGCTCACTCCAGTTTACATGGTCAGTTTTCCAAAGTCAGTACTTGTATGTTGTTAATTTGAATTAATGAAAGTACCAATAGTGTTTTCTTGCACATTTGGATACAGTTAAAACATTTTTGTATCTGCTGGTATAAATTATGAATAAAAAAAAAACTATTCAAAGCTTTGTTTTGTACTGTATTTCATGATGATTATGATGACTTTTTGGGGGGGTTAAAAATTATCCAAAATAAATTAAAGGGTTAGTTCACCCAAAAATGAAATTTCATTACTCACACTCATGCTGTTCTACACCCGTAAGACCTTTGTTAATCTTCGGAACGCAAATTTAGATATTTTTGTTGAAATCCGATGGCTCAGTGAGGTCTGCATAGGGAGCAATGACATTTCCTCTCTCAAGATCCATAAAGGCATTAAAAACATATTTAAATCGGTTCATGTGAGTACAGTGGCTCAATATTAATATTATAAAGCGACGAGAATATTTTTGGTGTGCCAAAAAAAAAAAGCAAAATAACGACATATATATTGATGGACGATTTCAAAACACTTCTTCAGGAAGCTTCAGAGCACCGATGAATCAGCGCGTCGAATCAGCGCCAGTGGTTTGGAGCGCCAAAGTCACGTGATTTCAGCAGTTTGGCAGTTTGACGCAATCAGAATCATGATTCGATACGCTGAATCATTATGCTCCGAAGCTTCCTGAAGCAGTGTTTTGAAATCGGCCATCACTAAATAAGTCGTTATTTTGTTTATTTGGCGCTCCAAAAACATTCTCGTCGCTTTATAATATTAATATTGAACCACTGTACTCACATGAACCGATTTAAATATGTTTTTAGTACATTAATGGATCTTGAGAGAGGAAATGTCATTGCTGTCTATGCAGGCCTTACTGAGACAAATACTGAACAAAAATATCTTAATTTGTGTTCCGAAGATTAACAAAGGTCTTACGGGTGTGGAACGTTAGGAGGGTGAGTAATAAATGGCAGAATTTTCATTTTTGGGTGACGTCACTTTAAGTGAACTCTAAGTGATGTCACACGTTTTTAGGCCAAAACATTTTTTGTCACATACAGCAAAACATCTCTTCACTATCCGCTAGCTGCCTGTCCCCTGAACACACTGTAAAAAAACGCGGTCTCTGTAGTCGCCACAAGCTCCGAAAATGGCAATAAAAACAAACTGGTGCAGCCTAGACCACGAATCATAATAAACATGCTCCAGCCAATAACAAACAAGAATGATTTTAAATGCGCGTTCATGATTGTTTCAGGAAGCACGGAGGGGAAGGAGGAGGAGGAGGGAGGGTCTAGCTAGCCTTTGTTTTGTTTGACAACACTTCGAACGTCAACAGGAAGTTACTCCGCCCAGGATCACTTAGAGCACCTTTAAGTAAGCTTGTAATAATGTTTTTTAATTTATGTGGTACTGGTAGGTTTCCGCGGGAAATAAGAGTTTGCCTTCGCGTCATTACGTCATGTCTGAACACATAAAGAAGGAGTCCCGGATGCTGCAGGTGGCAGTCATTGTAGCCACTTTTTACAGCCGCTGGAATAATTAAACTTGTCATTTTGATGGCGGATTGTAATCAAGAAAGGTAAAAACGACCATCATATTGACAACTGGTGAATCATCATTGGTAAAAAGCAAAAGACTGCGGAGTGGCTGCAGCAAAAAAGGGAATGCGACCGGCCCGTGCTTTTGGAAAGTGAACTCGGTGAATAGGTTAAAACTGACGCAGAGATTGCTTTTTTTCTGCTGGACAGGTAAGACATTTTAATGGTTTATTAGGTAGATAATGCTAATTAGATAACGCTAATACACACTAACATAGTCATTTGAGAACAAAGTCTAACAATAATTATAAAACGGTTAGTTCCTGTCTTTGATTCTGATTGGTCAATAGCTGTGTTTTATTCACTATAAAGTACGGCTATGACAGCTTCACCCAACGATTATGTGTATTCACTACACAACACCCTTAGCAACTTAAACTGTATGTTTTCATTTGATATTGTACATTGAAGCTTACTGTATTATGTAGCAGAGTACCTTTTGATTGATTGAGCGAGTTTATTTCCTGCATTCAGATTTAGCATTTTCCTTCAGGTCAGTCCTATGTTCATAATAAAACATCTGTTTATGTCTGATATTATCTTGTCCTTTTAACAGTTAAGGGGTTTTCCGTGATTGACAGCACTAGTAAAAGTTGCGTCTTGCTCTGTGTTCACAACAATTCAGTCTTTTCAATGTAAAAGTCTTCGCTACTGACTGACACACTCATAAAGATGGTCTTTGCCGCCATCTAATGGCGTAATAATGTAACTTCTGTTGCTGTTCACAGTCAGGGACTATTTTTTTCGGGCGGAAGGAAGGCTTTTGGTGAAAGTTTAATTCATGAAAGTTGCATTTATACATATTTTTGGCTTTAATATTTGTATTGTGTGGTTTATAAAAGCAGTACTCGAGGCTAGTGCTGTATCGTTAATAAGTCACGGCTGAAGGGGTTGCAAGCACTTCGCATCGTGCCTAACAATCTGTAATTCCAAATTACAGTCAATATCCACACTTCTGCAAATAACTGCAATTGCAGGTTTCAAACAGAGATGATGACAAAGAGGCAAAACTTATGGACTGCAACTTTAAGTGCTGAGTAATAATGACTAGCTAGACATACTTACTATAGGATTAGGATTAGGCATTGGTTAGGTTAAGTCATTTGTAATTATGGATGCCAGGCCAGTAGTTGACGATGTTACTTTGTAAATAAAAATTAGGTGCCTAATAAAATGAACAAATAATATGCATGTGCATGATGTCACCGTTTTCACAAATTACCGTTTTTTGTAGTTTTCACCAAGACGATTGTCTTCAAAAGCGTGCACTTTGAAACCAGTTTTCAAAAGTTTGTGCCGAAATGTCATTGTCATGTGATGGTATAAATTATAAATAATAAAAATTAAATTAAATTAAATTAAATTAAAAAAACTATTCAAAGCTTTGTTCATGTACTGTATTTTATTTAGGGCATGTTTACATGACAACAATACTAAAAACGGAAAAGTTTTTCCTTTGCATTTTTAAAGTTTAGCATCCGCGGAAATTACTAAAACGCTGTATTATGCATACTAGGCCAGTAGTACACGTAATATTGCGTTTTGTAAATGAACGGACAAAACGCATGAACAGTTGTAATGAAATTGCCCCCTTATTTATTTATTTGTATGTTTCTCAGAAAAACATCATCATTGACAAATGCTTTTGGACTCTCTGCTAACTTTTGTTAGACGGACAATAGTTGGGGTGTATTTGTACAGTTTGAGTTCCTAATCAGAAAAATATAGAATATACTTGGTTCTTGAATGTGGACTCTTAAGGAACAGACACATATTTATTCTTTTTATGGGTGCAAGATGTTTTATTCATGGCAAGGTGGTGATAACTTGTCACACTAGGATGCCACCCTCATGAAATAGCACGTCCTTTTAAATGTGCCAAACTGAGTGAGTCAAACTTTTTGTGTGAAAAGAAGAGTAGGTTTGTTTTGATATACAGGGATATTCAGTTCTGCTTCAGGATATAATTGGTATTATGGATCCGTCATATTGTCTTTTCAAAGCCTCTGTCTGTTATCCTCCCATTGTTATAGGTGAATTTCTTCAACACTGTTTAATATGTGTTTCACACATTAGTGGTGGGTAAATTTTTGTCCTGAGTTCAAAATTTGATTTAACTAAAAAATATTCATGACTTACTTCATTAGCTATATACTGTTGAAGCCCAAATTAAATTTGAGTAGCTCCAGATTTGCTAGTGTTATGTCAGTTTCAATTAGAGAAATCGCTGTTCGGTTTGTTTTTTACCGGGAGTGTTTCTTTTTCTCATAAGTCATCAATCATATGTCTTATTTTGTAGATTTATGACTTAGCCTCGCCATCTGGTCCTCTGCATGAAGTTCCATTTGTCAGCGGATGATGAAGACAACTCAAATTACCCAGTGAACACAGCTATGGCTTTAAAATGACACGGCAGAAGGAACTTTGGTCTGCAGCATAATGATGAGACCCATAGTGCCTGCTGGCACCAGATGTTTTTATTTGTGGGGTAGCCTACTAAAGGTTTACTTTTTTTGAGAACAGTCTGTGATCCCGTGCCAAAGGTCTAATCACCACCTGAAGCTATAACCTGCACTCATACCTTATTTACTGAGCATAATTAATTAATCAATTAATCCCATTGTTTTTGGTGACAATGGGTGGTTCTGGGGTTACTGCCAGTTTGTTTGTCGTTTAATGTTTAATTTTGTTTCTGTGCCAGTTGTATTGTAGCCTATTTGATGATTTTAAATGGATATGTGTGGCGCCCTAAAAGGGACGTGGTGATGGGAAGAAAAAAAAAAAACAAATTTAAAACCTTTGCGTTCCCTCGCAAAACTTTCATGTTCTTTGCAAGTGAATGTAAAGTTTCTCAGGGGAATGCAAAATATTTTTTTTTTCTAAGACACGTTTATAAAAATTACTTAAATGCCCTAATTGAACTAAGGCCTAATCCTGGCTTAGGCTAAGCCCTGTCTGTGAAACCGGGCTCTGACTTTATAACTCGCAATTGCAAGTTTATGGGATATTGACAATTGAAAATTAAAATTTTGAAATTAAATGAAATTAATTTTGAAGTTTTATTAAGTGTTATCAATGACATTGTGTGTGTATGTTTGTGTGTATATATATATATATATATATATATATATATATATATATATATATGAAAATAAATCTGCATTGTTTATCTTTTTGATCTTTCATTCAAAAAATTCACACAATTCTAACCTTTCATTGAAAGAAAAGAATTGAAAATGGGTGGAAATGTTTTTCTCTAGGATTTTTCTTGAAACCCTCCTGAACAACTTGTGGGGATGTAGGTGCTGTTTGGTAATTTTTTTTAGGCTTTCTGAGAATCAAGACTCAACTAATTTCTGCAATTCTCCAGCTGTGATCCTTGAAGAGTCTTTGGCCACTCAAACCTTCCTCCTCACCACACATTAGGATGATTTAGACACATGTCCTCTTCCAGGCAGATTTGTAACATCTTTAGTTGATTGAAACTTCTTAATTATTTCCCTGATAGTGGAAATGGGGATTTTCAATGCGTTAGCTTTTTTCTTATACCCATTTTCTATTTTGTGAAGCTCAATGATCTTTTGCTGCACATCAGAACTATATTATTTGTTTTTTCTCATTGTGATGAATGATTAT
Organism: Chanodichthys erythropterus; assembly: GCF_024489055.1. Taxonomy (NCBI): domain Eukaryota; kingdom Metazoa; phylum Chordata; class Actinopteri; order Cypriniformes; family Xenocyprididae; genus Chanodichthys; species Chanodichthys erythropterus. The sequence goes on from NC_090243.1 coordinate 4,345,869, forward strand.
AAGAATTTGGCCTTTGTGTTTACACATATTTGTACTCCTGTGGAACAGGAAGTCATGGCTGCTCAATTTCATGCTCCTAGTCACCCTGGTGTGCTAAAAAATGTAAATGTGAATGGGAATATACTTCAGAGATATTTTACTCAGAAGAATTTCTAGGGATGTCAATAATTGTGGCAAACATGTATTGGAGAAAAACATTTATTTCATAATGGCTTTTTCCCCCATTTTCAATTATTTTCTTTCAAAGAAAGGTTAGAATTTTGTGCATTTTTTTTTTTATGAAAGATCAAAAAGATAAACAATGCAGATTTTTTTTTTTCACAGCCACCTTTGCTCATATTTACTAAGGGTGCCAATAATTGTGGAGGGCACTATATATATATATATATATATATATATATATATATATATATATATATATATATATATATATATATATATATATATATATATTATACATTCACCTAAAGGATTATTAGGAACACCTGTTCAATTTCTCATTAATGGAATTATCTAATCAACCAATCACATGGCAGTTGCTTCAATGCATTTAGGGGTGTGGTCCTGGTCAAGACAATCTCCTGAACTCCAAACTGAATGTCAGAATGGGAAAGAAAGGTGATTTAAGCAATTTTGAGCGTGGCATGGTTGTTGGTGCCAGACGGGCCGGTCTGAGTATTTCACAATCTGCTCAGTTACTGGGATTTTCATGCAGAACTATTTCTAGGGTTTACAAAGAATGGTGTGAAAAGGGAAAAACATCCAGTATGCAGCAGTCCTGTGGGCGAAAATGCCTTGTTTATGCTAGAGGTCAGAGGAGAATGGGCCGACTGATTCAAGCTGATAGAAGAGCAACTTTGACTGAAATAACCACTAGTTACAACCGAGGTATGCAGCCATTTGCTAAAATCATTTAAGTTCATTTTTTCCCCCTCATTAATGTACACACAGCACCCCATATTGACAGAAAAACACAGAATTTTTGACAGATTTATTAAAAAAGAAAAACTGAAATATCACAAAGTATTCAGACCCTTTGCTGTGACGCTCATATATTTAACTCAGGTGCTGTCCATTTCTTCTGATCATCCTTGAGATGGTTCTACACCTTCATTTGAGTCCAGCTGTGTTTGATTATACTGATTGGACTTGATTAGGAAAGTCACACACCTGTCTATATAAGACCTTAAAGCTCACAGTGCATGTCAGAGCAAATGAGAATCATGAGGTCAAAGGAACTGCCTGAAGAGCTCAGAGACAGAATTGTGGCAAGGCACAGATCTGGCCAAGGTTACAAAAAAAATTCTGCTGCACTTAAGGTTCCTAAGAGCACAGTGGCCTCCATAATCCTTAAATGGAAGACGTTTGGGATGACCAGAACCCTTCCTAGAGCTGGCCGTCCGGCCAAACTGAGCTATCGGGGGAGAAGAGCCTTGGTGAGAGAGGTAAAGAAGAACCCAAAGATCAATGTGGCTGAGCTCCAGAGATGCAGTCGGGAGATGGGAGAAAGTTGTAGAAAGTCGACCATCACTGCAGCCCTCCACCAGTCGGGGCTTTATGGCAGAGTGGCCCAAAGGAAGCCTCTCCTCAGTGCAAGACACATGGAAGCCCGCATGGAGTTAGCCAAGATGGTGAGAAATAAGATTCTCTGGTCTGATGAGACCAAGATAGAACTTTTTGGCCTCAATTCTAAGCTGTATGTGTGGAGAAAACCAGACACTGCTCATCACCTGTCCAATACAGTCCCAACAGTGAAGCATGGTGGTGGCAGCATCATGCTGTGGGGGTGTTTTTCAGCTTCAGGGACAGGATGACTGGTTGCAATCGAGGGAAAGATGAATGCGGCCAAGTACGGGGATATCCTGGACGAAAACCTTCTCCAGAGTGCTCAGGACCTCAGACTGGGCCGAAGGTTTACCTTTCAACAAGACAATGACCCTAAGCACACAGCTAAAATAATGGAGTGGCTTCACAACAACTCCATGACTGTTGTGTGAAAAACATGTTGCATCTTTCCCAAAAAGACTCATCGCTGTATTAGATCAAAAGGGTGCTTCTACTAAATACTGAGCAAAGGGTCTGAATACTTAGGACCATGTGATATTTCAGTTTTTCTTTTTTAATAAATCTGCAAAAATGTCAACAATTCTGTGTTTTTCTGTCAATATGGGGTGCTGTGTGTACATCAATGAGGAAAAAAATGAACTTAAATGATTTTATTAAATGGCTGCAACAAAGAGTGAAAAATTTAAGGGGGTCTAAACACTTTCCATACCCACTGTATGTATGTGTGTATATATTTGTAAACCATCATCTATATCGGCCTATATCAGTCCTATTTTGAATGCCCCCTAACAATATTTAAGGAAGATCATTTTGTGAAAGATTAAAAGAAACTACATTTAATGAAAAAATGTGTATCTGGCAAAAGTCACCACCACAATCCTAGGAAGTTGTTATGTGGTTGCTAAGGTGCTCGGAGTTGTTTTTAGCATGTTGCTAATATATGGTTGCTAGGTTGTTCTGGGTGGTTGCTAGGTGCTTGATTGCCTATCAAAAGAGTCCAAAGTCTCCATGTATTGAAATCTAGATATGGCTTGCTTCTTGTTTCAACTGCTTTTGTACATGCAATGAAAGCATAGGGTCCAAAACAACATAGGACCTCACAGATATTATATAAATATTCTCTTTTGTGTTCCACAGAAGAAAGAAAGGCATGAAGGTTTTGAACAACATGAGTAAACATTGACAGAATTTTCATTTTTTGGCAGGACTATCGTTTTAAGTATAAGAAACAAAGTCATTCAAGCTGGAATCCCACCAGATAGATTCCTAGAATATGGCCTTTATTACACCAACAGTCACATCTGGTACCTGAAGGACAACAGGTGACAGAGAATAAAGAGTGAGTGAGTGGGTGAGAGAGAGAGAGAGAGGCTCCAGCAGTGTTATGGTGACAATATTCTCTTCCCCCAGCGATCCGCAGATCCTCATGTGGCAAAGAGAACAGGTGGCGCCCATCAGGAAGTGGTTGGGGACAACTCTCTGTAGCCATACTTCAAGGAAGAGCACCCCACTATTGGTCCTTTAAAATCCGAGCCATACTGTTAGAAGAGAAAGATAAAATCCTAGCAGGTGTTCCTTTGTCAGGTTAGTCTCTGATAGAGTCTCAGGAGCAGGTATCTTTGGCATGTGTTCCCTTTGCACCAATCCAAAGAGTTTCTTTCTCACCACACTGTTTTTAGAAGATCACTCTGAATCTATGAAATGCCATGTCGCACCAAAAAAATACATTGACACTTACATTATAGTAATCATTGTGTGAATATTATGGTTAATGCAGTTCATTAAATTAATGTGAACAATTTAGTAGTAGTGACAAATTAATTAGGTATTGAGGGATCGCTCACTTGAATTTTGTCATCATTTTTTCACCCTCATGTCATTCCAAATCTTTTTCTTTTTCTCAGTCTGTTCAGAAGACTTGGAAAGCACACAAGTCATATATGGACACTTTTATGGTGCTTTTGTGTCCTTTTCTGAAGCTTCGGTGCTCATTTATTCTAAATGCATGGAAAAGGGTGAACAGTATTTTAAATTTTTGCTTTTGTGTTCCTCAAATGTGAAAAGTGTGCTTAATATTAAATGTGCACTTGTAGTGTACTTCAAATATTAAAAGTATATTTTACTGTACTTTGCAGATAATATAATAATAATAATAATGAAATAAAAGGCCACTTTAGTGTATTTGAAGACAGTACACTTTTTATGACTTTCTTAACAGACATTTAAAGAGTGCGCTTTGTAATAATGTCAAATTACAAGTTTTACTTTGAAGTACATTTTATAATATTATGAATTAAATGTATGTATGAGTTTACTAACATACTATGTAAAGTAAAAATGTAAAAATGATCGCGTAAACGATTGGCTGATGTTTTTAAGGCCCTACCTCGTGCACAGATATTATCTTTGCAAGAAATTAATTTCATCATTCAGTATTCCAGGTATTCCTCAGTTAACTTGTTTTTGATCATCACAAATCCTCATTTTCATTTTTTCTTTCTTACTTTTTGAATAAAAATCATTTTTGTATCACTACCCTTCTAATGCACAACATGGGTCAAAAATGACCCGTATTCATTTCCTATGTAATTTCAATCATGGTTGAATGTTTCTTTGCTGAATCTTTCAAAGAAATGTATTTTATGATTCATTTATTTCATGTATTCCTTAAATATCATGTTTTTGATTGTCAAAAAACATTGTTCATTTTTTATTTCTTACTTTATAAACAAACACAGTTTTTGTATGTGTACATCAATTTTACACACATGGGTCAAAAATGACCCATATTCATTTCCTGTGTTATTTCAATCATGACTGAGTGTTTCTTCGCTGAAAGAAATGTATTTTGTCATTTATTTATTCCAGGTATTCATTAAATATCTTGTTTTTGATTTTCTACAAATAATTGTTTATTTTTCTTTCTTACTTTATAAACAAACACAGTTTCTACATCAATTTTACACACATGGGTCAAAAATGACCCATACAGAAATCTTTAATATGTGCAAATTTTTGCAAGTAGGAACATATTTACTGCAGACAATTGTTCATCTGCCACACATTTCACATCTTAACAAGGCTACTTTTGTATATTTGATGGATGTTAGTCTTATTATATTTAATATATTAGGCTACATATTTCATATTTTTTTATTTTTTTGTCATAAATCAATGCAATTGGTCACCCTTTAAGTCTGTCAGTGTTCCTGAAAAGTAACAGTTTTGGACATATACAACATGGGTCTAAAGTCACCTGAATGAGTTATTTTCTATATTGCATATATTACAATAAATTAATTTCATCATTCATTATTCCAGGTATAACTCTATAAACAAATCCTTATTTTAATTTTTCCTTTCTTTTTGAATGAATTTTTTTTGTGTCATTACCTTTCTAATGGCCAAGTATACTTCACTTATTATGTGTATGTAAAGGTCAGCATACAGATTTTTGTAACTTTTTATAATTTCCACCTGATTTCTGTAACTGTATGTGCAATCTGCACATACACATTTAAATTGCGTTCAACTGTGCGCAAAGTATACTTTTAGCTTTTTTTATAGTGATGTCATCATCCACCTCAGTTCTGTTGAGGACCAGCCGCTATCACTCTAGATAAAGAAAATCAAAAGCACAAGAATATTTTCAAATACACATCAAACCATTGATCAATACACTTATTATATATTTTCACTGTTGGACAGAAACCTTGTTCAAAATGTTACTTTTCAGGAACACTGATAGATGTAAAAGGTGACCAGTAGCATTGGTTTATGACAAAAAAATTAAAATTATGAAATGTATAGCCTATTATATGAAATATAATATTACTTTCATCCATAAAATATACAAAAGCAGCCATGTTGAGACGTGAAATGTGTGGTAGATGAATAGTTGTCTACAGTAAATATGTTCCTACTTGTGAAAATTTGCAAAGGTTTCTATATGGGTCATTTTTGACCCATGTAGGTAAAATTGCTGTAGAAATGCAAAAGGTGTGTTTCTTTATAAAAAAAAATAAAGAAAAAATAAACACAATGATTTGTGAAAATCAAAAACAAGATATTTAATGAATACCTGGAATAAATAAATGATATTTCTTTTAAAGATTCAGCGAAGAAACACTCAGTCATGATTGAAATTACATAGGAAATGAATACGGGTCATTTTTGACCCATGTGTGTAAAATTGATGTAGACATACAAAAACTGTGTTTGTTTATGAAGTAAGAAAGAAAAAATGAACATAATGATTTTTGACAATCAAAAACAAGATATTTAAGGAATACATGGAATAAATGAATGATAAAATACATTTCTTTTAAAGATTCAGCAAAGAAACTCTCAACCCTGATTGAAATTACATAGGAAATGAATACGGGTCATTTTTGACCCATGTTGTGCATTAGAAGGGGTTTTCATAGCTTGTGCATCAAAGGGTTAAAGTCATTGATTAGCATATTCTGTCATGATAATCTATAAATCACTCTGGTGGGAACTGTTGTAAGATCCTACAGATCCAGAGAATATATGCTGCATGAAGATAGAACATGTATAGTTTAGTTTAATTAAAGTTATAACTTATGTTGGCATTTTGCTTTTATGATATGCTATTGCATTTGTGTTATGTAATGCTAATGCATAATACCAAAAATCTTCTGATATAAGGTGTCCATTTGCTTTGTGCTTTAATTGCAACATCCTTTTATCCCTTATAATTTGGTCCCACCTGCTTGTATCCCTCACAATTTATGTCCCAATAATTCCTTATCAGCATGTCACATACTTAACCAATAAGAGCCTTCACACCACAAAGTGTGCGTGAATCCTCTAGGCAGTGTATTACCTTTCTGCATCGTTGCTGCTTTGTCTCTACCGGCGTTTACATGATCCGCAAATCTCTCAATCTAGCTACCAGCAATGCGGCTCTGATTAATGATGCTCTGAACCAGCAGACATTGCAGGGTGTTGCCCTGTTTAGCATGCTGTGCATTTGCCTGTTTACTGTTCTAAAGGTGGCTTACTATTTCTCTTTACTATATGCTTTCTTGTACAGCAAATAATGACAAATTATTGAGGCATGGACATTTAGCCTTACTCAAGCCATTTAGGCCTATGTTGAATAAAAAAATAAAAAAACCTTTGTATGTTAAAAATTTCAACCCTTAGGCTAGAAGGGGCTTGATTTTTATGTGCATACATCGAGTTCTATATAAATGACATGTCTTGCTTTGCTCTGTTTTGAGAATCCTAAAAAGTCAGAATGAGAAGGTTGGGGCTGAGTCTTAAAAAGGAAAAACCCTATCTGTCTTTTTAAAGGAAAGCTTGGATGATGCATCTAAAGGGTGAGAAGAGGAACTAGCTTTGCTTTTAAACTTACTTTTTTTCTGGCTGTGGAAAATCCCTTGATATGGATATTTTAGAGAAAAAATAACATTCATAGAGTGTTTAAGAGATTACACAGCAGAGCACCAATTAAAATGCACAACACTGTACTTATACAATGATGAACAACGTGAATATGCTGACCAAGAATGAAGGATTGCAGAATAGAAATGTCAAAAGCAATATTTTCTCAGCATATTATAGACATAAAGCATATTATAATATAACTATAATGAGTCATTCAGATTTCTGCTGTTTTCTTCTGAAAAGCACCCTTGACAAACTCAAGCTCAAAGCCAACAAAACAGTAAGGTTCAAGGGCTTCAGAATGGTGACTTTCAATCTTCAGAGCTAAATAAATAAAAGTCAATACTTCATCAATCCTCCTTCCAAAACATGTTTTTGTTTTACCTTGATTCACTATGGTATGCCTATTATATTTATATTTTTGGTTTTCATGGGAAATTGTGTACATACGCAACATGTTCTCCAACCAATACGACCATATAGGTCGTTTGTCACTTCCCTGAAATACGACCCATGTTGTGCATTGGTCGCCCCTCTCGACTACAGGACACTTTTATTTTAATGCACTGTTCCCTTTTATCTGCATCATATTTCAGGTTTCGCGTAGCTCAATTGGCAGAGCATTGCAATAGCAATATGCAATCATGTGATCATGCGATCGTGGGTTCAATCCCAGGGAACGCATGTGCTCAAAAACTGTAAATGCACTATAAATCACTAAGGGTAGGTTTAGAGATGGGGTGGGTGTAGGCGTTAATAAAAAAAAAAAAAAAGTTTTGCTAAATAGAAATAGGACAAATCTTCGTTAATGTTAGTTAATCAAAATAGTTGTTCATTGTTTGTTCATGTTAGTTCACAGTGCATTAACTGTTAACAAGATTTTAATAATGTATTAGTAAATGTTGAAATTAACATTAACAAAGATTAATAAATGCTGTATAAGTGCAGTTCATTATTAGTTCATGTTAACTAATGTAGTTAACTAATGAGCCTTATTGTAAAGTGTTACCGTTTACTTTATTTTGCTATCCTCACTTACATAAATGAACTATAGTGCACCCACTAGTAAAAAATATAAAAAATGTCTGAATAATTTTTGGCTTGAGTGTGTGTGTGTATATATGTGTGTGTGTATATATGTGTGTGTGTGTATATAGGCTATCTATATATATCTATATCTATATATATATATTGTTAGTTTATGTGAACAAATATAGTTAACTAATGTTAACAAATTAAACTTATTATAAAGTACCAAACCTTTTAAGCTACATACATCATGCAAAAAAAAATAAATAAAAATATATAAATGAATAAATAATAATAATAATAAAAGAATTATTCAGGATGCATTAAATTGATCAGAAGTGACAGTAAAGACTTGTACAGTCAAATTTATTTATTTATTTATTTTAAACATTCTTTTGATCAAAGAATCCAGAAAAAAAAAAAAAAATTATGGTCTCCACAAAAATATTAAGCAGCACAATTGTTTTAACAATTGTTTGAATTGATTCATCAGTAATCTCCGAGCAAAGCTATTGCAAGTGGTGTTGTGTCATATGGGATTGTTGGGTGTTGCTTGCAAACAAACATAAAAAGAACATGACAAGTAAACAGTGTTCAGTTCATATTTTAAATGTATCACCCTGTGGAGAAAAAAAAAAAAAAAACAGTTTGCTGTGAGTAAAATATGAACCCATGTGAACATCATGCTACTGGTTTTGTGTGAAATGTTTCTCTCCTAAACATTTCTCTTTTGGGTCTTTTCACCAGAGCAAACTGCAGCAAAACGGTTGATTATTATTTGTGTCTCATCTTTTCCCCTGACCCGTAATAGATTGCTGAGTCCCAAACCTCTCTGAACTCTACAGCAATACAGAAAAGAACATAAGAAGGAAACGATTCCTTGTTCTGCTGTGTATTTTCCCCTTGATCAGCTGTTTAAGTACATTTATGTCTATTTCTGCCGTTTTTCTCACACACCAGAATCTTTGCTATGAAATTGTCTTCCCATTAGGGCCATAAAGCAACAGAGCACCATTCTGCAGTACAGAGACTCAGCTTGGGTTGTCCTAGATCTGTCCATTTACTCCCTCTTAAAACAAATAGATGAGTTTAGGAAGTGCTGCTTCCTTAAATATACAATACCTCAACATGTGAGGTATCGTTATGTAACATGTGCACGAAGAATGACTCTTTCCATCCATTATGCAAACTGCTTTTTAACGGCGTCCCTGGCCTTGTATTATACTTTTCCCACAATTGTTTTCGGTTTGTAAATAATGTAATGCAGCCTTGATGAAGAGGAGTAGCCATAAGCTATGCAATAATAATGAACTTTGGGAGCTGCCTTGTGCAGAACTGAAATAATTCTGTTTGAGGATGACTGTTAAATATCTACAGCTGTCGAATTACATCTTCAGGGAGTTTGTTAGATAAAAGAATGCATGTGATTTATTTATTTCACAAACTGTCAGCTGCTCTGAAATACTCTTGATGCTTCAACTGTATTTTTGAGAAGAAAGGAAACAAGATAATGGGGGGTATGTAACCATTTTTGCATGCTGATGTTACATTACCAGCATTTATCTGAATCATTAGTCTGAATCTGGCAAAAAAAATAAATAAAAAATAAAAAATGCTGATGAATTCATTTTACTGTGGAATTTGCACTTGAAAACAGAGGCTTCATGAGTTATGCATAACATTTTCTTATCAAGTTTGGGTTATTAGATTCAAAATGAGGCATAGTGAGACTGTTCTTTGGAAGAAAAAAAAGAAAAAGACTTTGCTCTAAACAGAGACCTCTGTTTTGCTATTATCATTGACTCTTTAGTAAAATTTTGACTGTTATTGACTATAACTTCAGCTAAGCTGACGTCTTAGTCTTTAGTCTCACATTTGATGTTGAAGCTCCTTTGTGTTTTGATTGACAGTGATTATAAGCTGTGAAAGTCTCTTATGCCACACATGTGGTTTCAACTAGGAGGATGATTTATTTGAGATGTTTTTACCTTTTATTTAATAATTTTTATTTTAATAATTTTCATTTAGTTTTCATTTAGTTTTTCTACTTTTTAAATGTGTTAAAGATTTTGGGTATAGATTTTATTGTTTTACCACTGTCCCAGACCCAACCTTTCAGTCTTACTGACACTTAACTTGACACTTATGCTGTGTTGAAAACACTGTAACACCTTTTGTGTCAAAAATGATCAGCCATTCAAATATTTCTTCTAAATCTCTTGTTATACTATATTATTACCAAATATTGGATTCAATCTTTTTGTCATCTTGTTTTCTTTTAATTAGGACAGGTTTTGAGCTTATGCACCTCAGTTTTTGAGTAGAAAAAAATCCATTATCCTTGGATAATTTCGCATTTTGCATTGTTTATCATACCTAGTGTGCTTTAATGTTTAACCAGGAAGTTTGTTTTGAAATGCTTTTATATTGTACAAATATAAAGGAGTACAAATATAAACTCCCCAAAGGAGTTATGTGAAGTTGTACACATGGACTGATCTTGTATAGCTGTACTACATATGGAAGTACTGGGGTGACTCCAACCTGATAAGAGGCGGGTTCTCCCAAAGGGAAAGACACAGGCTTCGTTTAGGAGCAACCATAGAATTTACTCATATGGGATCCCAGCCTAAATCCGGTTCTCAAGGATGCAATGGAGTATAGGCCTGGCGCCGGACACTCTGCCACATCTGGCTGCCAAGGGTGGTGGAGGACTCAACAGGGTCTGCCTTGTAGGAACTCTCTGGAGCAATAAGTGCATGTATAGCGCAGCAGGCCGACACTAAGCCGGGGCCTCACAGTGTGTCTGACCAACTGATGTGAGAACACAGGAGGAGACCGGCTCGACATGAAGGCTATAGAATCTAGCAAATGTGTTAGGTCTCGCCCAGCCTGCAGCTCTACAAATATCTATCAGCGAGTCACCATGAGCCAGTGCCCGGGAGGATGCAACGCCTTTCGTAGAGTGAGCATGCAACCTGAGTGGGCAGTGCACGCCTTGTGCTTGGTAAGCCAAGGCGATGACGTCCACTATCCAGTGGGCCATCCTCTGCTTGGAGACAGCCTTTCCCTTCTGCTGGCCTCCTTAACAAAGAGCTGGTCTGAGGTCCTAAGGCTTTGAGTTCTGTCTGTGTACAGTCACAGAGTGCAGACTGGACAGAGCAAAGCCAAGGCCGGGTCTGCCTCCTCCGGGGGCAGCGCTTGCAGATTCACTACCTGGTCCCTGAAGGGAGTGATAGGAACCTTGGGCACATAGCTGTGCCAGAGTCTTAGTACCACATGGCCGTCACCTGGCCCGAGCTGGTTGTCACGAGGAACATGAGTTCTGGGAACCAGGTCCGGTAGGGCCAATAGGGCGCAACTAACAAGACCTGCTCCTCGTCCTCCCTGGCTTTGCACAGGGTCTGTGCAAGTAGGCTTACTGGGGGAAATACATATTTGTGTAGGCCCTGGGGCCAGCTGTGTGCTAGTGCATCTGTGCCGACTCTTCCCTCGGACAGTGAGTAAAACAGCTGGCAGTGAGAGGTTTCTGGAGAGAAAAACAGGTCTACCTGAGCCTCCCGAACTCTCTCCAAATCAGCTTGTGAAAGCTCGTCGGCCACAGGGTTGAGCACACCGGGGACATGAATGGCCTGAAGTGACCTCAGATGCTTCTGACTCCATAGGAGGAGATGGCGGGGGAGTTGCAACATGCGACTGGAGCGTAGACCACCTTGTCCTTTGATGTACGCAATGGTTGCAGTGTTGTCTGGATGGACCAGCATGTCTTTGCCCTGTAACGGCCTAGCAACTCAAGACAGTTGATGTGCCAATGTAGTTGGGGGTCCGTCCATACCCCTGACCAGTGGTGTATAAAGTACTCGAAAACCATACTTGAGTAAAAGTATAGTTATCTTACCAGAAAATGACTTTGGTAGAAGTCAAAGTCACTGTTTAGAATGTTACTTGAGTAAAAGTTTTAAAGTATGTGATATTTTTTGTACTTAAGTACGAAAAGTATTTTTTTGATATTAAACGTACTTAAGTATTGAAAGTAAAAGTACAAGTAAATGTAAAATACAAAAGGAGCAAAAATATAATTAAAAATTGTTCTATACACAGTTTGAGCAGCATGATTATGTTCAGTTTTAACTCTTTCTTACATTTTGTTTCTTTGAATTAAAAAATGGCTAAATGTTTATTGAATTTTTTAAATATAAAAAATACTAATATATTAATTATACATTGATCATTGTTAATGTTAATTCATAGTGCATTATAACTAATGTAAGAGAGAACTTTAAAATGTAAAAATGTAAATGTCGAAATTAACAATGGACAATACTTTTATTAACCTTTAATTTACAAATGGACTCTTATTGTGAAGTGTTACCATTTCATAACAGTCATGTTTAAAACTTACCATCTTTACACACAAAGGCACAGCATGGGTCAATTATATGTATACTTTCACACATTATTTGCCTCTATTTTAGAAAACTTGATGATGATCTAATCAAAATATGTGTTACAGTGCCAATAAAAAGAACAAATCGAATGCATTTCTGATAAATGTTTCTGTCGCTGCATGATGAGGATACAGTTTAAATATGCAACTTCGCTGGATAACGAATGCATAACAGCGAACAAATGGATATAAAATAATGCAAATGAATGGTAACAATCGTGACATTAAACAGTTGGTATTTTTGTCACATTGTTTTAACCGCTTGAGGTACTACTAATGTTAGCCTCGACGGAGAACATACTACTGTTCTCCACTAATGCAGCATTTAACTCATTACTTTATAATGATATGAAAACATGTACTGTTAAGTACACTATAACATACCGTTTTGTTTTTCGTTTTAAATCCGTTTTTGAAGTGCCCCGCTCTGTGCAGCGCGCATAGAGGCAGCACGCAGCCTCACGTCACGTGTCAAAACAAACAATACGAGGCATCAGTAATAGTTTTTATTTCGCCTCTAGAGGCCGCTCTCGTACTGTATAATGACAGCGCATATTCTCAGCCGCTCCAGTAACGGATGCAACCTGGAAAATGAAATTAACCGCGGTTGTGCGAGCACTTGCTTGCAGTCTGTGTTCTTCCGACTTTATTTTGTAGTAAGTAACGAAAATGCTTTGGGAAAATGTATCGGAGTAAAAGTATACATTTTATTTAGGAAATGTAGTGGAGTAAAAGTAAAAGTTGACAGAAATATAAAGACTCAAGTAAAGTACAGATTCTCTCAAAAAATACTTAAGTACTGTAACGAAGTATTATTACTTCGTTACATTACACCACTGCCCCTGACACTGCATGCCCATTTTATGTGGCACCCCATCCGGTGGCAGAGGCATCGTGAACACCACAGCATGCCTGGACACCTCTAGGGGCACTCCTGCCAGAAGAAACAAGCGGTCCGACCATGGGCTGAAGGCTTGGTGGCACTCCGGAGTGATTGCCACTCGGTGTGCCACGTTGCCACGCCCATCTCAGGACTCAGCTGTGAAGCCAGTGCTGAAGCAGTCTCATATGAAGCAAACCGAGCAGGGTTACTGTCTCTGCTGCTACCATATATCCCAAAAGCCTCTGAAAGAATTTCAGTGGAACCGCCGTCCTGCCCACTGACTGAGCACGTTCTTCTGTGTTCTTTGTGAAGACTCGGGGAGACCGAGACCGCCCAAAGGGCAGGACCTTGTACTGATATGCCCGACCCTTGAACGCAAAGCGCAGGAACGGCCTATGTTGAGGGAGAATCAAGACATGAAAGTACGCATCCTTTGGGTCGATCGCTGCAAACCAGTCTCAGGGACGGATGCACTCAAACATGCATTTCTGCGTGAGCATTTTGTACGGTAGACTGTGAAGGCTCCTATTCAAAACTTGCAGGTCCAAAATCGGTCGTAACCCACTGCTTTTCTTGGTACAATGAAGTAGGGGCTGTAGAACCCTGACCTCATATTGGTTGGAAGGACTGGCTCTATCTGCTTGTTAAGTCGTGATGTAAGGAACGCCGTTTCCGGGTCCAAGCCTTGACTCCTTTCACTTGAGAATGCCATCGACGGCCGTTTATGAGCGCTATTTATTCATATTAAACATCAATCATTTTAAAAAGTTAAACATTTTAAATACTTACAGTCTACACAACAGTCTCCGTTCTCACAGCGTCACAGATATTAATATTTTAATGATTTCTAAAAGATGAATCATTGTCTGGCCATCTGGAATTTTGATATGGAGATATAGAGCCTGATGGTCTGAATGAGCCAGCGAGACCAAAGGGACTGTAGGTGTACCCGCAGTGGGGCAGCGAGGTGGAACACAGGGACGCAGCTCGGCAGTGGCATACTCCACAGGAGGGATGCACAAGTAACCCTTCGCCGCCCCGCCATCAAGGGTGGTGAGGGAGGAGGAGCCACTGGAACAGTTTCAAGCAGTAAAAAGTTCACAAACCCATGAGCTCCTCATGCACCTCCGGGAAGAAAGAAACCAGAGTGGGTGGCTCAGAACCAGCATGCGCCACCCCTAGATACCAATCATCCAGCCTCGAGGGCTCGGTACATGGTGGAGGGTTCCACACGAGCCCGACCCTGTTTGCGACCTGGGAAAGCGTAGCCATCATCTCCGGATCTGACTCAGACAATGCTACAATTCCCAAAGGTGGCAACACAGCCGAATCATCATCGTCACCCCCAGAGAAGTCTGGGGCCAGCTTTGGACCAAGGTATTCGGCGGGTCAAAGAAACCTGGCTGTTGGCCTCAAGGAAGCCCTGAGAAGGCCCAATAAAGCCCCGGAAGTGACAGTGGAAAAACGGCTGGCCCTGGCATGCACTAACACATCTGCCTTTGGCCCGACAGTGGAAATGCAGCTATTGATCTGAGGGTGAAGTTCATCTCTGTGAAAAAGAAAGCCTGCAATACTAAAAATAGTTTGTTTGTGTATATGAATGAGTGTACATGTATCCATGCATGCACAGGTCCGAGGCCTTTAACTTTGCAAGCACACATGTACATATGTGAACATGAACATGATGAACTCTAAACATGAAGCTCCTGAACACTAAATATTTATCTTATTTTCGATTTCCCCATTCATTTTCAATAGATGGTCATTTTTGACCAATATAAGCTTAGATCATTGAGGCCTACAATCAGTCAGTTTAAAAAAATAAACTCAAAACCTGTCCTAATTGAAAGAAAACAAGTTGAAAAAAACCAATCTATTCTCAGCAATGAATCTTACTAAACATAATTCCCCATAAATCAGTGCTAACGCATGACTACAATATTCTAAAGCATATTTTAAAGACTAAAATGAGAAGATCATTCATATTTCTGTATTTTTTTTTCTACATTTTTCTGTTTGTTTGTTCCATTACAACTAAATATTTTCCTAGTTCCTTTTTCCCAGCAGTTAATGTACATGGTTACCAAGGATACAAGAATGTCAGTAAAAAGCTGAGACAATGTGAGACATGCATGTGAAGAACAAGAATAATCAAGGTAAATGTCAAGAACAGATTTTTATTTTTTTTGTTAATTAGGGGCCAAGCACCGAAGGTGCGTAGGCACCTATTGTATCCGTTGGCGTTCTTCTTCTTCTTATTATTCTGCTTCTTCCGCTCTGGAAGTCTATGGCAGCCCATAGAACCATATGGTAAAAAGTTGTGAAATTTGGCACACAGTTAGAGGACAGTCTGACCTTTGTGCATAGTAAATTTGGAGTCTCTAACTCAATCCCTCTAGCACCACCAGCTGTCCAAAGTTGCGCTTATGTTTATGTTAATAGGCCAATTTCACACTTCCGGGTTTTTGGCTTCCGGAACGATCCACGCAGTGTAAAAGTTTTTCCAGTTACAGTGATAGATAGCCTTGATCAGAACCAGCTCGGGAATCAAAGTCATTTTACAAATTAAATGTCATGAAAATGTTTGAATGTTTTTGGTGAATTATTGGTGAGACTACAGAGCTCTCTTTAAGAGCTAAATTTAATAAATAATTCAAAGTGATGGCGGTTAAACTGGTTATATTCTTCGTGTCTGTTTGGCGCGGCTGCATTATCAAGCTTCATGTGCTGTAAAGACTGTGCCTGCATCTCAACGTGCATACTATCCATCCTATGATTCATGAAACAGGTCTGCTCGCACCCTGATATTTCTGGATATAAACACTTCAGTCATCGCTCACTCATATTTTCCTGTCATCATCATCTTAAAGTGTGTATTATGCACAGTATTGTGCTGTTGCAACATTAATGCAAAGACTGATAGTTGTGTACAGTGTGGTGTTGGAAATTAATTATTATCTTAGTTTAATCATTTTAATCGATCAGGATTAGTTATAACATATACTTGAATGTGGGATGTGAAGCCATATGAGATTAACATGCTATATATTTTTTAAAACATATTAAACTCACAACAATATTATGTAGGCTATCTCACGACTTTATATCTCCCATTAAAGAATACATTTTTTTTTTATGAATAAATTATATAAATAGTGTAAGTTGTGTGTGATACGACCGGGGGAATTGCTGAATAAGTAGCTGCTTAGCCTTTACTGTATGACAGCTGGTAATATAAATCCACCTGCTGGTAAATTCGAGCAATGGCCTGAGTGGCCTTATAAGCTACAAACAAGTAGAAAATAATTTTTTTGTAGATTATACAACAGCAACTTGGAAAACAGACAAAACAGAAAAGGTAAGAAGCGATATTTGAGAAAAGAGCATATCAATCTAATAGCCATCTGACGCATAGCGGAATTAACTTTACCCCACGTCACGTGATTTCCGATTCTTGTGAAAAAGGCCTATAACTTTTGAGCCGTAAGGGTGAATGAACCCTATGAAGTCATTTTCCGTCATGACAATTTTTCTGCCATTTTGAATTTTCTGAAAAACCTACTTTTTCGAACTCCTCCTAGGCCGTTACTCCTATTTTCATGAAAATTCAAATAGATAATCTTCAGACCATGCCGACAAAAATTTATGGAATTCAAGTTGATTTCTCAAACCGTTTTCGAAAAACACGCGAACGAATTGTACGTAGCGCTTGCGAAAACAGACATAAGGCTGCATCTCCGCAACACTTTATCGTATTCAGACCAAACTTGGTACACGTCATCAGAAGCATCACCTGAGGCATCATGCAGTGTTTCAGCGCAGCACCACCTACTGGTGCGGAGATATGAAAAATAGATATTTTTGCTTATAACTTCTGATGGGGTTTGTCCAAAAATCATAAATTTCTCGTTAGATTTGGGGCATCATGCTAAGTCGAATGATATCCAATTTTCTTATATTGGACATTTTGACCATCGGCCATTTTGAATTTTGTGCTAAAATGCTGTATTTCATGAATGCATTAGCGTATCTTTACGAAACTCTGTATGGGTCATCAGCACAATGCCCTGAAGCAGCCTGAGAAGTTTCGTACCTTCTTATAACAAAATTTACAAAAATGCTAATAACTTTTGACTGTTTTAACTCATTGTAATGAAACTGGTCTCAGTTGATTCCTTGGGTCATGCCGAGAACACAGATATCAAATTTGCCATAGTCGGCTGAACTTCCTGACCGCCATATTGTGTCTCTGCAATGCTTTGACATATTGACACCAAACTTTGCAAATGTCATTATCACCTCACTCTGACCATACCACATTAATTTGGCCACAGTGCCACCTATTGGTCGAAAGTGATGAACCAGTAAATCCTAAATTTTTTATCATTTTTCAGCTCTTTTGCCTAAAATGATCTTAATAGGTCTTTAATTGCTCACTGTTGCAGTTGGTCTGATGCTCTCTGCCGTGTTGGCTGGCTTGTTGTGCCGCTTTTGTGCTTGGCCCCGTAATTGCTGCTTGCAGCTATATTTTCCAGTAAAGCTGTAATTTTGAGTTATGCAAAAAGTGTGAAACTAATTGTGTGTATTTAGTATACATAAAACTATGAAATATAGCCTTGTAAGACTGCAATTTTATTCCAGGAGTCTGCCATTTTATTGCAAAAATGTGTAAAATATAATTTCCACAACAGCCATTTCCACCACAGAATGATAATAATACAAAATGCGTATTATTTACATGTGGTCGAAATCTGTTCAGAAAATTATTCAGAATAAGTAACTTCAGAAAACATGACAAAAAATGACAGAATCTAAATGTGATGCATGTCCACTGTTGCACACTCCTTAGATAAATAAAGTGTGTGTGTGTGTGTATATATATATATATATTAGGGCTGTAGTCAACCAAAGAAATGCTTAGTCGACCAAAGTCCTGTCCTGCGCAACGATCAGTCGAATAAAAAAAAAAAAAAAAAAAAAAAACAGACGCGATGTCTTTTTTGATTGAACATTTATTTAACAATTATAATAGAGCATTTATAAAACAACAACGAAAAACATCAATAATACATAAAACTATAATAATAATACAATTCTTTGGAAATTAGGTTATTTTTTAAACTGCAAAGTGAGGAGTTCTGTCCTAGGTCTATAGTGACCGTCACAATCGCGCACCTGACCACACCACACGCTACAAAAAATATAACTGCAAAAACTGCCAAATAATGAAAAATCCTAACAAAAGCTCTCGATTATACAGGCTGTATATTCTTCTTTACTTTCAAAGCTATGGGTTAACTTTTGTCCAAACGATCTAGGCGTTTTAAAACAAACACAAACAAACGCCTGTGGCATTGCCTGTGGATGTGCCTAGAACATAACCAATAAAATATATAAACTTTTCGACATTAGACATAGCAAAGCTGTCTGACACATTTATATCTCGCTTACCGCTTTTAGGTGATCGGTCATATTGGTCGTTGAGCTATGGTAAGTTAGCTTTAGGCTGCATAGCTTGCACTCCACAGTCTTGTCGTCTTTTTTTGTAAAATGCAGCCAAACAAAAGATTTACATTTCTTGGACATTTTTTCGACTAAAGCCCAAAACAAGTAGCGTTCTAACTGAATGAACTACCTATATTCCTTAAGGAGCGCGAAGCAGCAGTGCAGCCAGCCACAGGTGCGGTTCCCGAGTGTTCACGTGGTGCGCTTAACTACGGCGCCGTTATAAAATAGCCTAAATTAAAGCATTTAAAGTTTGGTATAAAACATAGGCTAATTATATTTAGAATACAGTAATATATAACTGCTAATAAAAGGAATAAATATCAAGGAGTAAATCAATGAAAATTTCTTTATTGGTAAAAAAAAAAAAAAAAAAAATTTGCAACTGGTCGACCAATGAGAATGTCAGTCGACCAAAACGGCATCGACCGATTAGTCGACTAAACGACTAAAGTTGACAGCCCTAATATATATATATATATATATATATATATATATATATATATATATATATATATATATATATATATATATATATAATATATATATATACACAAAAGTGGCCACAAAAGTGAGTACACCCCTGAGTGAAAATGTCCAAATTGGGCCCAAAGTGTCAATATTTTGTGTGGCCACCATTATTTTCCAACACTGCCTCAACCCTCTTGGGCATGGAGTTCACCAGAGCTTCACAGGTTGCCACTGGAGTCCTCTTCCACTCCTCCATGATGACATCACAGAGCTGGTGGATGTTAGAGACCTTTGCCCTCCTCCACCTTCCGTTTGAGGATGCCCCACAGATGCTCAGTAGGGTTTAGGTCTGGAGACATGCTTGGCCAGTCCATCACCTTTACCCTCAACTTCTTTAGCAAGGCAGTGGTCGTCTTGGAGGTCTGTTTGGGGTTGTTATCATGTTGGAAGACTGCCCAGCAGCCCAGTCTCCGAAGGGAGGGGATCATGCTCTACTCATTCCTGGTTCTCTGAATAAACTGTAGCTCCCCAGTGCCGGCAGCACTCATGCAGACCCAGACCATGACACTCCCACCACCATGCTTGACTTGTCTTTGTACTCCTCACCTGGTTGCCGCCACACACGCTTGACACCATCTGAACCAAATAAGTTTATCTTGGTCTCATCAGACCACAGGACATGGTTCCAGTAATCCATGTCCTTAGTCTGATGTCTTCAGCAAACTATTTGCGGGCTTTCTTGTGCATCATTTTTACAAGAGGCTTCCTTCTGGGACGACAACCATGTAGACCAATTTGATGCAGTGTGTGGCGTATGGTCTGAGCACTGGCAGGCTGACCCCCCACCCCTTCAACTTCTGCAGCAATGCTGGCAGCACTCATACGTCTATTTCCCAAACACAACCTCTGGATATGACACTGAGCACATGCACTCAACTTTTTTGGTCGACAATGGCGAGGCCTGTTCTGAGTGGAACCTTTCCTGTTAAACCGCTGTATGGTCTTGGCCACCGTGCTGCAGCTCAGTTTCAGGGTCTTGGCAATCATCTTATAGCCTACGCCATCTTTATGTAGAGCAACATTTTTTTTTTTCAGATCCTCAGAGAGTTCTTTGCCATGAGATACCATGTTGAACTTCCAATCACCAGTATGAGAGAGTGAGAGTGATAACACCAAATTTAACACACCTACTAACGAGTCACATGACACCGGGGAGAGAAAATGGCTAATTGGGCCCAATTTGGACATTTTCATTTAGGGGTGTACACACTTTTGTGGCCAGCGGTTTAGACATTAATGGCTGTGTGTTGAGTTATTTTGAGGGGACAGCAAATTTACACTGTTATACAAGCTGAACACTCACTACTTTACATTGTAGCAAAGTGTCATTTCTTCAGTGTTGTCACATGAAAAGATATAATAAAATATTTACAAAAATGTGAGGGGTGTACTCACTTCTATGAGATACTGTATATATATGGGTACAGTACATAAAAGAATAAGCAACATTTCCTCGAGCTGCATAAATCAAGAGTGCAGCTTCCAAGAATTAGCATTCTGTCTAACTACTCTGGAGTCTACTGTCATATTTTTTTTTAGCCTCCTTCAGTTGTTTATTTCTATATCTTTGCAGCTGAAAAGAACCAAGCTGTAGGGAGAAAGGAAAGAGTGAATGCTTATACTTCCTGTCAGACGTACTTTTTCTTTTCTGCTTGACAAACTTGATTTTACAATGCAAAATATGCAATATGTGCAGCATTTGGATCCATGAATCACTACGGAGAAGAACTGTCATCTCGCACCACGAGCGCCCGCAACCGCTCCATGGAAGAGACAGAGAGAGAAATAGATGCAAAGAGAAATAGAAAACGAAAAGGAGAAAGAATGGAAATCTGGAGCAGGCGTAGGTGGTGTTTAGAGGAATAAATAATTCAGCGTAGAGCTGATAGATTGTATATTTCTACAGTTACAATGAAAAGGTAGCAAAGTAAGTAACAATGATTTTTAAATAAAAACTAATATTATCGGCCTTTAGAAATCAAGACACAATGGTTTCAAGAAGCAAACATTTCAAAGGCCATTTAAATCTCTAAACTGACAAAAGCTGAGGTTTTGAAGAATGACATGAAAATGGTATGAATAGTGGACTGATAGGTAAAATAGAGTCATGAGTTGCAAATACAAAACGACCAGAGTGACTCACTGCCTTCTATAAAACACTTACATGAAGCACAAAAGTGCTTTTGAACAAATTATGAAAATTGATTTCAGTCTTTGGATGGTTTTTGACAAAAACTGTTCATTTTCTATGCAGCACTTTCTTTTTATTCAAGGGTTGCATTCTTCTTGGTAAGTGCTGATAATGTTCATTTCCACTTAGTGGCTTGGCAGGTCGGAAAGCATTGATACCAATGGAGGGAGTATTGAAGTATTGTACTCATGTCATTTAGATGTTCAATGGCTGATTACATTATACCCCGATGTGAAGGGCTAATCTTACATTGTATTTTGCCTGCTTTACCTCAATAGCAATGCAATGAAGTATGTGGCCTGCTGCTATTTGCCTCCACTTAATTAAAAACACTTTTATGGCTAAAATATCTCCATTTTTGGAATATTTTTAATGGAATTTTAACCAGAATGGAATTATAAAGTGAGTGCTTTACATGATGCCTTTATCCAACAAGTACACAACATTAACAAAAAATAATGCAGATGTAATGTACTCGAAGAGTTTGCACTTGAAAATTTCTGAAAATACAAACGTATATGTTTTAATACAAGACTACAGTCACAGAAATTGATTTCCAGGTTCGTGGATTCCCACTTAAAAATAAAAGGTTCCAAAATGGGGTTTTCTTTGTGATGCCATGGCATAGAATTACCATTTTAGGTTCCCCAAAGAACCTTTCAGTGAACTTTTCTTTAAAGAACCATTTTATTTTCTTTGTGTGAAGAACATTTTAGTAAAGAACTTGTTTCCACTATAAGGAACCTTTTGTGCAATAGAATGATTAAAGAAGAAGAAAAAAAGGATTTTCGGATTTCTAAATAAAATAAAGGTTATTGAAATGCATCTTACCAGTAAATAAAAAATAAAATAATATATATATATATATATTTTTTTATTTACACTAAGTATTAATAGAGATAGATACTGTACTATTTATACTTAATGCAAATAGTGGCAGATACTATTTGCACCATAGTGTATTGTAGTATGTTATAAAACAGTATGCAATAATAACAACACAATCAGTGTGTTTTATTATATTTAAAATTAAAATTATAAATAGATTTTTTGGACATTACTTGTCCCTGTCCGTAAAGACCTCCCCCACACATACTCCTATTCGTTACACACTTTATTCACACTAATAAATACCCGTCATGCACTTTATTTCCACTACTTGGATGTTTTCTGAGTTTTCTTAGTTTTCGGTCGTATTAAAAATTAATGCCACTTGCCTACACTGTAAAAATAATTGTATGTTTAACTTAAAGTAAGTTACCTGGTTGCTTTCAAATTTTGAGTTCATTGAAATTAAAAATTTGAGTTAATACAATGAAGGTGATTGGTTTAATGAACAGAAACTCAAAATATTAAGCTGATTTGACAAAAAAAAAAAAAATCATGAAAATAATTTTTTGCATTCTCTCCACACCTCTGATCCTGTTATCAGCAGGAGTTCTTTTGTTAATCAGACAATGGGGTCGGAGTTACTGTAGCCTCTGCCAACATGGCAACTAGCAATTTCTGAGTGAAAATTGTTTCTATTCCAAATTGTTTCCAGTGTATATACTGAATGGATTTTGCCTGTGACAATTCACAGAACAATGGTAAATTTGACTGCACCTTAATGCTTTCTAAACTGTATATCCATTTTGGAGCTCATATATTGCACCATGGTGAAAGGTATTGGTATTACATTTAAACAGAACTGAAGTGTTGTTTATTGGTTGCCCCTGTGCAGACAGAGCTATATGTGTGTTTTATTGCATGCTGGGAACATCAACTGTCAATGCAATTGTCCCTAAGACTTGGCAGGACTTGATTTTGTCCATGGGGAATTGACTGGCTCATTAGATCGTTGTCGTTTGCTAATTGCTGTGATCTCATTTGAGTGACCGGTTGCCGAAAACACGTCATCAAAGAAAAGAAGAGATGTCAGAGGGAGGGATGTTATTTTGATTTAAGATTACGAGGGCACATTATGTGCACAGATAAATCATTTATAATAAATTCTGCAACATCCCATTAAAAAACAGAATTGTCAATTTTGATTTCATGGTGACTTTATAAAACATGAGTAATCGTTCTCAAATCCTATTTGGCTGATACACTTTAAAATGTATGAATTTGCTTTTGGATGACATTTTTACCCAAAGCAACCCATAATTTTCAATAAAAAAAAAATAAATTAAAAAAAATCAGTTATCCTTAGACATGCTGCTATTTTACCAACATTGCCGTATTCCGTCATGCGTCCCTATCCCATAGGAGTACATGATATCAGAAGCTTTCTGCTCTGAAAAACACTGACCCACTGACTTTGCATAAAATGTCTCTTTATTAATTTATTATAGATTACTACACAAATCCCTTTCTTAACCATGCTCCACAGGAATCTAGCTCTCCTGCAGTGCTGCAAAGGCAAAAGCTGAACTTTTTTATTCCACACTTGCATACATAAATAAATATACAAACAAACAAAAACAAATGAATGAATAAATAAATAAATACAAGTCCAAGTAGAGAACTAGCAAACAAAAGTAAATAGTTCCCCCAAATGCAGCCCAACTTTTACTTATATATTCTCACTCCGTGCTGGTATTACGCTAGCTTGTTCACTTGAGCTGATGTCAGAAACTCGTCTTGCCTCCCCTTTGTTAATCTGCAGTAA
The DNA here is from genome assembly GCF_024489055.1 of Chanodichthys erythropterus. Taxonomy (NCBI): domain Eukaryota; kingdom Metazoa; phylum Chordata; class Actinopteri; order Cypriniformes; family Xenocyprididae; genus Chanodichthys; species Chanodichthys erythropterus. Next base: position 4,370,089 of record NC_090243.1, read on the forward strand.
ACAACACTGTGTCTGGGGAGTTTGCATTGCGTGGGGACATATTTTTACTCCAAAAAAAGTAAAAGAAAGAGAAAGAAAGCGGGGGAAAGAGCGAGGGAGAGCATGATTAAATATGATGCCTCTCACACTCTACAGTGTGCACAATGATAAAAGCTGTTATGACATCCTGTTGACAGGTTAAACCCGCAAATCCAGTTAATTGACGTTGCCTCAGATTCATGTTGCCGTATCAGAGATTTTTGCGAGTTTCATATCGTTAACGTGCGAGTATCTTCTTCCCCGGAGTGAGGTCTTGCGTATAGCATTGTTGCCAGCAAAATCTCTATCTTTTCTGATATCGTGAGTAATCACTCAGACCTTGTGTAATTCATTTGTTCACATTATGTTGAGTGATTACATGCTTTTCTTGTACATGCTTCTCTTTTAATTTCAGATGTGGTGGCATCCCTGTGAATTATACATGTAGATGTTTGAATTTTATGCTGTGAAATATATTATTTGTCGTATAGAGGAGACCTGGGTTAATTGTCACAAGGTTGTTTACTCCACTGGATGTTTAAAAAAAAGAGAAAAAAATCAGTATAGGCACATTCTTTAAAGTCTTACTGATCACAACTATAGAGCGGTGCAGGGTTGACGTCAAAACCCAGAAGACTAATTCGCCACTGGTCCCATTGAGATTTTGCTATGGGGTTTTATAATGGGGTTTTTCAATTTATGAGTGAAATAAAGCTTGTGGTAAATATAACTTGGTACTTTGATATTTTGTTCTACAATGTAAATTACACACACCCAAACCGAAAACTTGTCATTTGAAGTATTTTTTTTATTTAAAAACATATGATTATAGTTTGGGCTTTATTTCACTCACAGGCTTTATTTCACTCATAAATTGAAAAACTTACAAATCCCCATAGGAAAATCTTAAGGGAACCAGGGGTGAATTAGTCTTCTGGGTTTTGTTGTCATCCCTGCACCGCTCTATTAGTGCCTAGGGAAAAATATACAGTTAATTTAATACACATTTACAATAGTGGGGCATGTTGTCACACTGAGAAGCTGCTACTGGAATACTAGAACATGCAAAACCTGCATACAAAACATGCATTTGTTTAATTAGACTTTTGATTTAGAATTGTGTACAGTTACTAAGATCCAGACTTTGTGAAATGTCCCTGTGTCTCCTAGATAGGTTGTAAATCTCTTTTTCACATTATGGCAAATTTATGCAAAATCGTGTATTGCATTGGAGATATTTTCTCATCTAATAAAATATATTTCAGTCGTAGCTACTGTCCGTCACAGGTATGACAACCTGATGTAATCTTTTTAGATTTTTCTTCTTTGAGGGATCGACTGAAATGCAGATGAGAAATATCTGAAGTGAGAGAGATTTTTTTCCCTCTCAACATCATATTGAAAGACGCACTGCCTTACACAGTTTACAGGTGCATGTTGCATTAAGAATAATTAGTTAATTTTTTAAATTGTTTTTCAATTAAGACTGTTAATTAACAACAATTTATTTCTAAAAAAATATTATAAATGACATTATGAAATTATGAAAACAGCATTTAAATAATGATTCAATACGTCATCAATCCTTCTTCCAAAACATGTTTTTGTCTCCTGCTGATTCACTATGGTAAGCCTGTTATAAGTGTTTATATTTTAGACTTGACGGGATGGTTTTTGCAGTAAATTGCGTATTCATCACTACGCAATATTCATCACGTCCATGCGTGTCTCGTCATATCCGTAAATAGGGAAAAATTGCTCCGGCGACTTTGACGTTGGTATGATGTGGGAGTGGCACAATGAGTGAGGAAATATAACATGGAGCAGCTAAATACTGAACCTCTGGGGAATCTCTATCTGTTTTAAAGGTGCCCTGGAATCAAAAATTGAATTTACCTTAGGATAGTTGAATAACAAGAGTTCAGTACATGGAAATGACATACAGTGAGTCTCAAACACCATTGTTTCCTCCTTCTTATGTAAATATCATTTGTTTAAAAGACCTCCGGAAAACAGGCGAATCTCAACATAACACTGACTGTTACGTAACAGTCGGGATCATTAATATGTATGACCCCAATATTTGCATATGCCAGCCCATGTTCAAGGCATTACACAAGGGCAGGCAGTATTAACATCTGGATCTATGCACAGCTGAATCATCAGACTAGGTAAGCAAGCAAGGACAATAGCGAAAAAAGGCAGATGGAGCGATAATAACTGACATAATCCATGATATCATGATATTTTTAGTGATATTTGTAAATTGTCTTTCTAAATGTTTCGTTAGCATGTTGCTGTTTAATGTGGTTAAAATTACCATCGTTTATTACTGTATTCGCGGAGACCAGAGTCATCGCTATTTTCATTTTTAAACACTTGCAGTATGTATAATTCATAAACACAACTTCATTCTTTGTAAATCTCTCCAACAGTGTAGCATTAGCCCGTTAGCCACGGAGCACAGCCTCAAACTCATTCAGAGTCAAATGTAAACATCCAAATAAATACTATACTCACAGGAATCGATGCATGCATGGAGCATGAATGACGAACATCTTGTAAAGATCCATTTGAGGGTTGTATTAGCTGTGTGAACTTTGTTTATGCACTGTATAACTGCCAGAGGTGGGTAGAGTATCCAAAAACTGTACTCAAGTAAAAGTACAAGTACTTATAGAAATATTTACTCAAAGTAAAAGTGAAAGTAATAATCCTAATAGTTACTTGAGTAAGAGTAAAAAAGTATCCAATAAAAATCTTACTCAACTAGCTTGTTACTAGTTACTTATATTATATTATATTATATTATATTATATTATATTATATTATATTATATTATATTATATTATATTATATTATATTATATACACACACACACAATAGCATGTTATTATTTAATGTTTATTATTTAAATAGATATTTAATTTATTATCATAATTATCTTTGCAACAAACAAACAAACATAGAAGAGACAAGCATTATTTCTAGCATCTGTAACCCGAATGTATCGTTACTATATTAATAACGTATACAGCTAACGTTACATTTTAAAGAAGAGAGAAAACTCTTTACATGTGCTCGCGCACATATCTGAACTTGACACAAACAATGATCAAATACACATTGACGGATCTTCTTCGGTCTGTTCTCCAAAATGTAATCAAATGTATGTTTCAGCAGGCGCGTGTAACTGCTTAACTGTGTCAATGCAAAGCGTTCATTTTCAAGACGAACAGGTCACTGGCGCTGCCATTGCGCAATAATATGTATAAATTAATGTATAAATTAAGATATATACCCATAAAAACGGTAAAGAAATATACTTTTGTTATAGTGACGTAATAATCTGTTTGGTTGTAAAATGTCGGCTATTGGCTGTATCATGAAGTAAAATCAAATGAAATCAATAGGCCTACCTGTGGAATTGTTCACAGACAGCATACGCAGCTCAACTTATAAAGGTCTTCATCGCTGGCAAACAATTGGATGCATTTGCAGATTTGCTTTTAATTGACTGTAGGTCCACTGCCACTTCATCCGCTCCGAGTGAGAAACCGCTTCAAACGATTCAGCGCGTGCAGAAACTGAACAAATCATTCAAACTGATTCGCGAATCAATTTAGACAGCTTTACCAACTTGTTTGATCAAGTCTTTGAACAGAATCGACTCAAAAGAGTGATTCATTTGTGAATGGGGCATCGTTCATGAAAAAAGTGACAGCGCGCATGGAATAAACTACGCATTTCTTAACATTTACAGTATTGAATTAAAATAAAGTAACGAGAGGAACGTTGCCCATTGTAGCGAAGTAAAAGTACAGATTTTTCATTACAAATGTACTCTAGTTAAAGTAAAAGTACCCACATTTTAATCTACTCTAAAAAGTACAAATTTTCCAAAAAACTACTCAAGTACATGTAATGAAGTAAATGTACTTCGTTACTACCCACCTCTGATAACTGCACTTATAGTCGAGAGCTCTGGAGGGCAGGAAGCGAGAGATTTAAATGGGCCGCGCAGCCTGAATTGGTGCATAGTTAATGATGTCCCAAAATAGGCAGTTAAAAAAATGTATTAAAAAAAAATCTATGGGTTATTTTGAGCTGAAACTTCAGACACATTCAGGGGACACCTTAGACTTATATTACATCTTTTGAAAAGACGTTCTATGGCACCTTTAATAAAACTCTGAACAGTAAAGAGTCTGCTGGCAAAAAGAAAATGCTAGAAAATGCTTTTTGCTAGTTTTAGCCTGACGCAGTTATCATTTTCATGTCCTGCGCCAAATAGCAAATGCATTTGCACCCATTTGTGTGCCCATGGGTCTCAAAACGAGGTGTGTTCAGGTGCCATTGACAACTGAAACCTGACACAATATTTTTTTGTTATTTAAAAAGCACTTTAGTAATGTGTGCCTATAGGCGGGTGCACAACAAGCGTACACTCCGCTTATTACTCACACAGGGACGTGCAGCAGCACACAAACATGCCAAATAATAAAAATAAAAGGATTACAATGTAAGAGATTTATTATTGTGTGCATAAAGGTAAAAATGTTTTGGTGGAATCCGGCTTTGTCCTGTAGATGGTCTGTTCACATACTTTAACCTGATGCACGAGCAGATCCATTTCCTCGCTAGAGAAGCGTTCAGTTTTTACGCTTGCAAATTCCGCCATATAAATAGCAAATCCACTATGGCGCGAGCGCAACTGGCTTTTAAAGGGAATGGAAGATGAGACTCTCATTGGTTTATTGCACATTAAGCCCAAAACACACCCATTACTCATTAAGAGAATAGGGGCAACCCTTTTAACCAGCCATTTTTCCCGTTGTTAAACTAGCAAAAGTGGATTCAGACATGCCCTAAGTGCACTTGCACCATGTACTTTAGACCATGCGCTTAGATCATTAAAATAAGTTTTTTTTTTTTTTTAACCTTGGTTTACCTTACCTTAGTTTCTTTGTGACAGCGCCACTAGCCAATTCTACTCCAAAAGAGGAGACCTGATTCAAACTTCAAACAAACATATGCAAAGACTATACCAAGGAAATAATTCATTTTTTATTATCTTTCCAGCTTATTTTTAATAAAAGAGCAGGCGTGACAATGTTAAACTTGAATGTGCAAGGCTTTCGGTGTCAGCAGTCTGCAGTTATTTAGCTGTGCAAAAACATTATTCATTGTGCTGCTGGATGTTGTAAACTGGTATTTGTTTTCAAATTATTTTAATTTATTAACATACTAATAAACACACTATATTGTAGAGCAATTGCAATCCTGAAACTGCAGCCTCTGGTATTGCATGAATATCGTATCAGGCCCCGTACATTTCATGATGAAACGCCATCCTTAAATATGGTGCTCATAGCATGAAAAAAAGCAATTATCATAAAGTCTGTATGTGTAAATAAAGAAAAAAAAATCTAAACAAAATTGCACTGAAAATGTTCTGAAAAGTTTACTGCAAACTGATTGACCATCTTGGATTGGATTGCTGTGGACTGTAGGCCAGTGATAGGCTCTTTTTTATGTTTACTGAATGCTTGGCATTATGGTTTTATAAGCAGTTAATTGTGATTAATTTAAATAATTAACATATCATGTAATTAATTTGACTTTGACTTAAATAATTGTCTAATAATCTCTTATACTGCATTCATTTCAAATTCAGTACAAAGTGCCACTCACTAACCATAATGTTCCCTCATTGTACAGATGCTTCCTCATCCTCACCTACATCTATCCTTACACCTGACCAGAATGTTGACTTTGAGCCTGTGAGAAATGATTGTGCTGTCTGCTAATTAAATATGTGAGTATTTAAAAACAACCACCAGCTGTAAATAGCATGAATGTCTGTCCCCGGGGAAGCTGGCAAGCTGTTCTCTTTCTCGTTTCTCACGAGTCACAAACAACAATTTCAAGGAATCTCATGTTTCTGTTACAGGGGACCCAGTGTTATTTGTACAATAAGATTTTTTTTTTATGAGATGCATAGAACTCTGCACTCAATAATACAAAGGGACAGTATCTCAGAAGGTCGTACAGCTTTTAATTAATAAGGGCACCTTGCACCATTCTCAGCTGTTCTGTCTACATAGTTGAACTGTGCAAGAGAATAGTCTTACTTTACTCACTAAATGTTTCTTCATGCAGCATTTTGATTCATTCCATTTCAACCATGCCATTTTAACTGCAATTCAAACACTAGATTTGAAATTAAGAGCATTTTTCACTTATATTTCAATGGTGAACGTCCTATTACTGCCACTGTCAACAAATGGAATTGCAAAAATAACGACCGTTTTCAAACAGGTTTTTCTGAATGGTGGTGGCCTTCCATGTTTGCATCTACACTAAAGGAGCGTGAAAACAGGAGCATTTACCTTCCGCTTATCAATAAATAATCAAGAATAAATCTACTTATACAGAACAAATGACAGCCAATAGTTTTGGAGGGAATATATTATGAATGGCCTAAGGCCAAGACTCATTTATTCATAACTGTCCATTTTATATTGGAGGTATGTAGGATGAACCATTCATAATTATCTCTTCAAGGTCATAGTTTTGATCAGAATACATTACATCAGCCAAATCAGATCGGAAAATCCTGCATACACAGAGGTTCGGGACCCCACGAAGCCCCAGTGTGGCTTGCCATTGGAAATGACTGACTTCAGGTCTCTAGCTGTTTGCTGTAAGTAGTGAAAAGGTGGTTTAAATTGCTTGCTTATAGCTAAGATGGGATGGGAGAAAATATTTTAACATTGAAAAATTACACACATTACTTTTAAGTGGTTCTTTGTTTATCCGCTGTAGGGAAAAGGACAGATGGCATTTAAATAAGATTACTCAGTCTTAGTGTTTTTGTAAACTGTGTCTGCTTTATGGTAGGAACACACACAGAGAGAGAGAGAGAGAGAGAGAGAGAGAGAGAGAGAGAGAGCGGCTAAACTTTGTGGCTAAGATGGATATACTGTAAAAAAATTTTTTAATTGTAACAGGAAATAATGTTAAAAGTTTAATAAATATATATATAATATAACTGTATAATTAGCTGAGAAATTTTGAAACTATATTGATATATTTTTTATGTAACTATGACTTTTTAGTGCTGTCAAGCGATTAATCACGTCCAATATAAAAGTTTGTGTTTACATAATATATGTATATATAAATAGGGATGCACCAATACCATTTTTTTAAGGACCGAGAACGAATACCAATACTTTTTTCTAGTACTCACTGATATGATGCCTATGCATTTATTAATTTCTCTCTCTCTCTCTCTCTCTCTCTCTCTCTCTCTCTCTCTCTCTCTCTCTTTTTTGGTGATGTGGCAATTTTCCAAGCACAACACAGTGAGACTAAGAATGTAGGACAGCTTCTTTATTATTACTCTAATAAAAAAAATATATAATTTTATGTGCTTGTCACAAACTTAAAGAACAAAAATTTCACATTGTCCAATAACCTTCAAAGGGCATAATTACCAATAAATATAATTGGTGTTTATATAAAAATAAATTTACAAACAAATTTCAAACAATACAACAAATACTATAGAGATACAAATTAAAATAAACTTGTTTTTCAGATACAGTAGGTTTATTTACCATGTATACATTTATTTAACATATTTTGTTGTTTTATATTAATGACAAACATAGGCTACGGTCCCTTTAAGACCGAATCCATGGATACTGACACATATCCTGTTTTCACCCAAATGTTTACGTCCACTTAAGCCATAACCGACTATATTTACGTGAGATACTCCACACGATGGACATTTTGACAACTACGGCCGGGTCTCATTCATGAAACATTTGTAAATATACGTGTAAATATGTGAGTGATTTGCGCGTAAAGAGACCTTCCCGAAAACTCTTCTCCTGATTCACAAATACTTCGTAATCATCAGAAGTGATAGTGAAATGTGTGTGTGTGTTAATGAATTCCAATCAGTCGTAAATGGGATGCGCGTGCACGCTCATTCAATTACCATAAATCCCGCCCATTAAATCCGACTGACAAATATATATGGGCATCATATTATCATACCAAACGAAGGATTTTGGCCATTTGGGGCCATTAGTTTGCCCAGCCCTATTGAAATCAATTAATTATTTGATTAAAGTGCTCCATTTGCAGATGCTATTACTGGCTCTCACAATAAAAGTAAATATAAGTGGCTGGGAGCAGGTGTAGATTTCTTTCGTACCAACTAACATTTGGAAAATACGAACATTTTAATGAATCTGAATATTTACGCCAGAACTACTTTACACACGATTTACACGAATTCGTTCTGCTCGTGTTTCATGAATGAGACCCAATGTGTGTATTTATTTAACCATTCCGGCATGAGGAGAAAGAGAAAGAGAGCGCGTGCGAGAGCGAGCTTCTGGTCTGTGTCATTCAGCGCGATTCTGCCTATCCCGCCTTAACTAATCGATAACGAATTGTGATTGAAAGCATGTAGTTCGCAATGTGAGTGTTGTCATAATTAATTTTGAATTATTTCCACACCCTTGAGGCTGACATTGTTGCTGCTGCTGTCGCCTGTGTCTCTGTGCATGGAAAATTCTGTCAGTTACGTCATGTGAGGTATCGTCTTTGGTATCAGGGGTATTTTTACGAGTACGAGTACAAGTACATGAGCTTGGAATCGGTGCATCCCTAATAAATATACACACATGCAGGTATATATTTAACAAAAATATATTATATTTATATATAAAATATTTATATTTAGATATAGTATAGATAGATATGTGGCATCATGAGAAGACATGTTCTAGAGGGCAGATACATTGCTCTAAGATGGCTGGAGCAAGAGGGCATCTTAAGAACTACCACTCCCAGGTCACCACACGTGGAAACTGGGGGGCAAGATGGCCAACTATTAAGGACTGGAAAACCCAGGTTGCCAGAGAGAGCAGCTGCAGCTAATAAGACCAGCAGCAAGGTCTAATAGATGGTGTGGGAGAATGGTGAAATGTGCTTGAAGACATGAAGGACATGAAGACATGTACCTGTGAAACAAAGAAGACTAAGTATTTTTATTGTTAGCTGAAGTTGAAAACCTTCTGTTTGATTATTAAACCCATACCTGCAAAAAAGACTGTTGAAGCAGTTTTTACTGGGAAACTACACAAGCTAAAGATCCTGAACCTCTCAGGCTGCCACACATGGTGGAGAATGCGGGCATGTAGATAACTGCTAATGTTCTAGAGAGACGTGGACGACCTCACAAGCCTGATTTCTAATCTAAGTACACAGTCAATTAATTGTAAATTGGAGGAATTACTGAAAACAATGATAGAAAGTAGTAAAATCCAGCAGCAAATCCAAGCGGCCTTACTGGAAGAACAAAAGAGGGCTAATAACCTTAAAGTTAGAGAATTGGAATTGGAACTGAAAGATTTCCAAGATGTTAGCAGGATAAGGGCTAGTGACTTTATTCTTAAAATGGGAGAGAATAGTGATGTTGAAGCCCTATAGTGATGGTCCCCAAGCCAGATGGCACAGTAAGGTTCTGCAACAACTTTAGGAAGTTAAATGAGTTTGTACCCTGTGCCCCACATTGGTAAATTGATTGATAGGCAAGGCAAAGCACACTTCATTACAATACTAGATCTAACAAAAGGCTACTGGCAAGTTACCTTATCTCCAGCTTCCAAAAAGAAGACTGCTTTTGCAACACCAGAGGGGTTACCATTATACTCACTTAGCATTTGGCCTTCATGGGGCTCCGGCTACTTTCCAAAGGCTCGTTCTTCAGCCTCATCAGCAGTATGCTGCTGCTTATTTAGGTGATGTGGTGATCCACAGTTCACACTGGGAAAGCCATCTTGGATTGGTACAGAAGGTACTGGATTCCCTCAGAGAGGAAGGCTTGACTGCAAACCCCCCCAAAATGTAAAATTGCCTACAGTTTCTGGACTACACAATAGGCAGGGGGTTTAGTACAACCTCAAGAAGCCAAAGTTGGGGCTTCCTTTGCCTAACTAATTATAGGAGATTTGTACCTAACATTTCAAGTCTTGTTGCACCCATCGCAGAACTAACCATTAACAGACACTCCAGAATGGTAAGATGGAACAAAGAGGCCTTCTCCAAGTTTAAGAGGATGTTGTGTTCCAGACTGATCTTGAGATCCTCAGACTTCACAAAATAATTCCTGATGTAGACTGATGCCTCTGAGGTGGGTCAAGGAGCAGTCCTTTCTCAAACACATAGAGGTGACATCCTGTACTCTGCATCAGCAAGAAACTGGCAAAGCACGAAAACAATTATGCTACAATTGAGAAAGAGTGCCTGGCTATTAAATGGGCACTAGAGAGACTCAAGTACTACTTACTTGGGAGGAAATTTGTACTAATGACAGACCATGCACCACTGCAATGGATGGTCCAGAATAAGAAGAGCAATGGCAGAATAATTAGATGATTACTAGATGTCTACAAGCATTGAACTTCTCTTTTGACCACTGGCCAGGATGATGCCATGGAAATGCTGATGCCCTCTCTCGCAAAGATGTCCTCTTTACAGCGGCCTGCCAACTAAGAACCTCAGGGTAGAGGAGGAGGTATGTGGCATCATGAGAGGACATGTTCTAGAGGGCAGATACATTGCTCTAAGATGGCTGGAGCAGGGCGGGGAGAGGGCATCTTAAGAACTACCACTGCCAGGTCACCACACATGGAAACTGGGGGGCAAGATGGCTGTCTGTTAAGGACTACAAAACCCAGGTTACCTGAGAGAGCAGCTGCAGCTAATAAGACCAGCAGCAAGGTCTAATAGATGGTGTGGGAGAATGGTGAAGTGTGCGTTGCTGGGAAAAAACATGTACCTGTGAAACGATGAAGACTAAGTATTTGTGTTGTTAACTGAAGATATTTAAGTTGAAAACCTTCTGTTTGATTATTAAACCAACAAATGCATTCCAAAAAGACTGTTGAAGTATATGTATATGTGTGTAGATACCATAGTATATCCATACAATAACAAAAACTAAAAAACATTAACTCTCTGGAGTCCGTTAACGCGCCGGCGCGTTTTGAAGGATTTTTTTCACATTGCAGCAAAACAGACTTAAAATACTCCGTCATTTCTTGTCATAGAGACGTAAGTAATATATCAATTGAAATTATAGAATGTTGTCTTTTATTTGTGTACACTCAGAGTAAAAACACAATGTTGTGCTTTTTGTAAAATAAAGAAAACTAACATGAAGCGTGATCTCTCGTCTGCCTCTGAACGAAGTCCAATCTGACAGTTCTCAGAAAATGAACTGTAACTTATGAATACTAACGACAAAAAAAATGACACATATGTCTAAAGAAACATTGAAATGTCAGGTTTTAAATCTTGCAAGTCAAATTGAAAACAAACATTCTATGTTTATGTAATCTGTATGAAAAGAGAGCCATGTCAGAAGTATGTGATTCAGCTCATTATCTGCTAATGCGGCCATGCCCACGGAGCCATCGCTATTCAGAGGCAAATTCAGAGGCAATACTTGTATGCATTTGTCTCAATTGTGTTTTTATTGTCCTGAAAAGTGTTTATCCAGATGTTAAAGCCATGGTTAGTGATCTCTAGAAGACATGCCGTTAGTTCCTGGTTCCTTTTCTTCTTTATATGAATTTGTGGCCTGAAGGTGTACAGAGAGCACCCTCCGGCTGCAAGTATGAATTGAAAACACCATTCCTGAAATGTCCTCTTCTTCTTTAGAATAATTTGTGGACTAAAGGTGTACAAGCGCCCTCCGGCTGCAAGTATGAATTGAAAACACAGAATCCAGCACTCATAGTGATGCTAATACTGAATAAATATTACTCCTCTGTATAGAAAATTGACATAAACATATAAGAATCCATCAATATTTCTCCAAATGTGCATGCTTTTAAGCTAAAAGGCTATATGAAATGCCATAGAGGTAACATAATTGTTCAGATACTTTGCATCACAGAAATACATGATATTTTAAATAATATAATAGAATACCATTATTTTAAATTGAGCTGAGACATGATTACAGAGGGTTTTTTCACAGCCTACCTGACTGAAAGGCCTCATTAATATGCAAGTCCTTTCAGGTTATTATTATGCAATTCTTTTGTCTTCTCAGGTGTAAATGACCCATTATTCATGACGATTCATGCATACTATGTTTCTTGACAAAACGTGTCTTACAAAAACTAAATCAGTATATTGTTTAATATGAAGGAGTAGGCAGCATAATTTTTACATAATTCTGAAGCAAAAACTCTAGTCTACAACCTCCAATACCCAGAAGTCTTGTCAATACAGATTTAATATACTTTTTTTGGCCTTATTTCAGTGACTTAAGTTTTAGTTTTTTCAATAACCACGCATAAACATTATTCCTTCAAAAACACAAACATGTACATACATGTTCATCACATATTATGGTAGCCTAGTTTGTGCTGAATACAGTGTAATGACACTTGTGTCATTAGTATGTTTATGAACAACTGAAAAAAGCCCAAATGTCAGGGCATGTCAAAACTTCTCCAGGCCCCAAATCAGCCTCAGACTCCAGAGGGTTAAAAAACATAATATATATTATATTATATTATATTATATTATATTATATTATATTATATTATATTATATTATATTATATATATATATATATATATATATATATATATATATATATATATATATATATATGTGTGTAAAAAATTAACAAATGCTGGAACCATCCTAATTGTTTAGTCAGTTTGCTAGCAGTTATGTTTATTGCATTATTGTACTCCTGATGGGGTTTTGTGTTTGAGTATACTGTGCTCAGTTTATTATTGGCCAAAACTGCCATATAGACAATTTATTTTTTTATTTTTAATTATTATTATTGTGGATACTTGCCCTTGAATCAAGCATAAAATGGGATTACAGACGTCTGTGGCTAAGATGAGGGGTTTGGACATCAGAGTATGTGAGAACAGCTTTAGCTCTATATTTTACCATGATTTTGGGTCTGATGAAGATCATTAAAAACCGAACACACCCAGAAGCTCACATGCTCTCTGACAGTAAGAGATTTGCATATCCCATTAAACATACACACTCAGAACGAGCCACTCTCCAGCTTTGAGGAGTGTTCAAGTCGTGCAGCGAGGCGCACTCCGCAAGCTGAGCCTCCCACTCTCCGGCACTGCCAAGTGCGTCATCCCCTCTCCCCTCTCGCCCTCTGGCCCTGGAGTGGCCCCACAGCCCCACTGGCTCTGGATCCATCCCCACAAGAGTGTGTGTAGGACTGTTTAATATACACTGTGACCAATTATCTCCATTCGATTAGCTTCCATAATAATTGATTCTGTAGAAGTCAGAAAGCACCAGGCGGCGTGTCAAGAGATCCAGAAAAAAAAGCAAGTTATTTTTCCTTCTGCACCGCCACAATTTTTTTGTTCTTCTGTATTAATGTGGCAGTCAGACTAATTTATGAACTGCAATTTTTGAAGTGCCCTTGGGAAGAAAGTTGCTCGTCATCGCATACTCCCGCATTATTAGGCGGATGGCTCTGAAAATGCAGCATTGTTTGTTAATATTACTTCCAGTAAAGATGGTTTCATAAACACACACCAATTTATCACAGAGGATAGAATAGCAGAACACATTTTCGTTTTATTATTTGAGCTTGTGTGTTCTGTTTGCAACATTCATCTTCTGTGTGTTCAGGTGTCACTTAGCGTTGTAACGTAGCAGACTGCTGATGGCACAGATCCTGCTGATGTGGACCTCTTTTACTGAGCATTTTAGTTCTTATAAAACATTCCTGTAATTCCTCTTCTCCTCTATCCACCTCCAGTTCTTGATAAGCCATTTTAAGCCCCTCTCCGGGGGGGCATTACTGGGGGGATAGTGGTTCATTTGTTCTGTTTATGGCAGGGATGTCCAAACTTATATACAGGGCTCCAGACTAACATTTGAGACCAGTCCAGTGGCACCAGCACTTGATTTGGTAGAATCGTTCCGCACATGTAATATTAATAATATTACATGTTTTGTCTCTTGAAAATGCACATTTAACAGTAGCTTGAGTTGACGGTACCAGTAGCTTGAGTTGGGATGCAGACGTAAATATATTTTCATTAAAGGATTAGTTCACATAAAAAGGAAAATTCTGCCATTAATCTCCTCACTAATCTCCTACTATAAGATACTGCTTATAGTACATTTGAACCCATAGTGTACTACAAGTGGTAAATTTATTTTTTAAATACAGAGATGGTATATTAAAAGCACATTTTAGTTCATATTTCATGGTGTCTCAAAATAGCAAAGTTGAGTACACTGAGATGTTCTTAAGATTATCTTAATAAGTACTAAAGAAGAATTTTTAGCATATTAAGTGCAAAATTAGTGCGCAAAAATAGAGCACTTTAAGTACATTATTGAAATGTACTTTTTTTTCACCTGGGCAGACTGAAACAGATTTTCAGAAATGCGATTTCAAACCACATATGAATGTAGCTCGAAACAGAATTGTTAAAATCACATTTTATGTGATCTTTTTTTTTTTTTTTTTGCCATTCACACTTGCTAAATATGAACAAAGATCGAATTTGGACTGACAATCTGAATGTAGCCCATTTTTCCTGCATCCGTTATCAAATATTGTCACTCACAGTTTACTGCAACAACTGGCCTAAAATCTTGTTGACATTGTAAAACTGCACAATTTGTATATTATGCATGGCAGGCCACATATAATATAATTTAATAAACAAGCTGAGGGTCATTTGAAAATTCATCCCCGGGGCCGGACTTTGGACGCCACAGGGTTACGGTTTAGCTTTGGCCTGATACAGTTAATTTCACAGAGACCGAAAAATGTCCTCACCCCTCTTCTGTACATTCTTGTTGGGATAATTCTCGAGAATTCTAATGTAAACAATTGAATCTGTATTTCTTGAGTTTTACATTTAGGAAATCAAGGAAATATTTGGTGCTTATTGTTATTATTGAGATCTTGAAGCCAGCTGGAGATTATTTTATGTGTATAGTCAACAGACATGAGCAGAATCTGTTTATGAAATATTCTGGCTAATTTTACAATGCTTTTGCAGATTTTTCTTGCAAAATTAGTTAAATGAAATTTGGGCCTGATTTTGAGTATAGCAGTTTATATAGACAAATCTGTGATACATGTTGTGCAGTGACTCTCAAAATAGGTCCTTTCAGTTGTGTCTTTCGATTAGAGGGCCTTTGCCACTGTACACTTCTGTTCAAAAGTTTGAGGTAAGTAAGGTTTTATTTTTTTGAAAGAAATTAATACTTTTATTCAGCAAGGAGGCATTAAATTAATCAAAAGTGGCAGCAAAGACTTTTACATTCTTACAAACAATTTTTTGCTTTTTGATCTTTCTGTCCATCAAAGAATCCTGAAAAAATATCACATTTTCCAGAAGAATATTAAGTAAGCAGCAGTTTTCATTATAGATAATAAGAAACATTTCTTGAATAGGCCTACCAAATTAACATTTGGTAAGCCTACTCAAGTTTGTGTAAAACCTAATGATCATGTTCTCCAGCATGATGTTGAAAATGGTCCAAAGAGCATCTTGTGCTTCAGTGGAAACAGATCTGACTGACTGTTCAGAGTCACATGATAATTGTCCCGAATTTGCTTATATCATCAGTAATCTAATGGTGCAGAATCTGAAAAAATATCAGACTTTTGGACCTTACTTTATAGTCCAACCAAGTTATCACAGATATCCAAATCATAGGTCCAGCATTTCCTTGAGTTGCTTTATGAGATCCACTTGTGCTCCATGTCTTTTCTGCTGTCACACATCAGTTACGTTCTCACCCAGCTGTTAGAATCAATGCCGTCTTGGACCAAAGGGTGGATCCACAGCCTATGGCCTCTCCTTTCAAATGCATTTAGTCAGCATCCTCTCCTCTTCCTCCTTCCCTGCTTTACCTCTTCTCACAGCCTCTCACTGATCCATTCCTTCCCAGATTGACTTCATCCACTTCCACAGCCTGGGATCAATCTATTTGAGATAAACCTTATATCACCAACTTCCACAGCACACTGACAGATCATTTCTCTTCATAAGCAATTCAACAGTAATACCACAAATATTCTTTTTGAAAGAGAAAGAGGGTGATTGCATCTCTTTTAAAGGGGCCCTATGCTATTTTATATGTTCTTAATTTTGTTTTGGATAGCTTTACATGCACCCAAGGTCAAAAACAGTGTCTGAAACTGCTTGATAAATGATCTAGTCTAAACCCCCTTCTTTCCCGAGAGCCCACTCTGCTCTGATTGGACAGATGGCCTAGTCTGTTGTGATTGGTCTACCACATACAGCTTGTGTCAGTAATGAAATGCCTATTTTACCATATCTGAAAATTAAATGTGGATAATCTAAACGAACAGTGAAATAAACATAAGATCTTTAAATTTGTATTATGTAAAAACGTTAATGCACAATTTATGACTGTCCCTCAGTTGTATCGTCATTTACATTGCAACCAACAAGTTGGTGTACTTGGTTATCAAGGAGAAAACGGTCTCAGTGTAGAGCTTGAGATGAAACAGAATATTTGTATTGTGTATCATTTCTATAACCGCATGACATTCTGAGATAAAAATGTCTGGTGATAAAATGATGATAAAATGACAAAAATTACAGAATGTCATACAAATAGGACATTGTTGGTGGACAAATTACATAAACTAATGAAAATGTTAAAGTTGTTTTAAATGAGTTTAAAGGAGTCCACAGGGCCAAACATGGCTATAGTTGAAGAAACATACTGACTGATCAGATGCCATAGAAATGCTTTGTTCAGGACTCATAAATGCTGCCAGAGATTCTGCTCTCTTGTGTCATTAAACAAACCCTTGACACTGTAGTCTTTATTACTGGTAGCCGTGATGCCATGTAGGACCCTACGGAGGAAAGCTAGTAGTGATTGCTGTGGGGAAACAAGGGCAGCTCCCTCAGAGATCATAAAAAAAGAACACTTAACTTGATGATAGCTTTTTTGACTTTTGCAGCAAGTTGGTTATTTTCTCTCTCACTTCATCTCTCTCTCTCTCACTAAATCTCTTACTTTCTTCTTTTACGGTTATGTCGAGGTCCAAACTAGTGTTTGGTTTCACAGACAAGTCTTACGCCTAGTCCCAGACTAAAATGCATGTTTGAGCTGTCTTAACTGAAAGCGACTTGCACTGACATATCTTAAAATATGTCAGTGCAGGAGAAGGCAGATCTAAGTACAGGAGTTTTATAACAATCCAAACAGAACAACAATCAGCAAACATTGGGTGCACAGAAGACTGGTACAAACAAGAAACACCAAACATCAACTAACAAACACTGACTAAAACATGGGGCTATTTATACACAGAGGAGCTAATAAGATAACTAGGAAACAAGACACACCTGGGTATACAATCAAGAGAGTGGCTTCCAGATGCTCCCAGGCCAACAAAACCCCAAAACAAAAGTCCAGGTGGGTGGTGGAGCAGAGGTGGATCAGCCGACAGTGCAGAAAATGCCCAAGGTAGAGCAGAGGACCAACTAGGTGGAGCTGGAGTCCACCACAGCAGAGCACGAGACCACCATGGCAGAGCGGGAGGAGTACATGGTGGTCTCCAGCTCCTAGCCAGCGGAGCTAGTGGTCGGGGCAGGGCTGGCAGAGCAGGTGACCAGGGCGGAGCTGGAAACCACTACGCCAGATTAGGTGGAGCTAGAAACCACCATTGCAAATCAGGTGGACCTAGGGACCAACACAGTGGAGCAGGCGGAGCTGGTTACCAGGACGGAGCAGGAGACCTCCATGGTCATAACAGAGTAGGCAAAGGGTTCAGTAGCAGATGCCGCCTTCTTGGGAGGAGAAGGAGAAGTGTGTGCTGCTCGTGCCGACATCAGCGGAGGATCTGCCACACTGGATACCAGTCTCCGCCACCCTGAGATGGATCCACTGGCAGGGATTGTACTGGTGTCTGTGATGGTAATTGTGGTGGATTGAGCTGTACGACTGGAGCATGGGCCGTGTAAAATATTAAATATTAAGATATTGAAGGTACAATATGTAAAATCTTTGCAGTAAAATATCCAAAAACCACTAGGCTAGTGTTATATATTTTGTCCAGCTGATTACTAACAATATCTCTAATGTTTTCAACTACTTGTAAATAATGAGAAAATTCCCATTCTAAACAGTGACACGGGGCAGTGCAGTCGCCTGTCAATGACGTCAGTTACCTTTGTTACCGCCTTTACTGACGTAGAAACCACATGACAACAGTGCCGTGGACAAATGCGGAAGTAGTGTCTAGTGTCCAGCAAACCACCAGCTTGCTTCAAGCAGTTCCTTATTTACTTCTTGCACGTTTTATGGTGGATTGTGTTACTTATTTATGGAACATAATTACTGTTTACCATCTGCCGCTGGTTCTGTCGACAAGGACAGCTCCCGTAAACTCATGACCGGAAAAGCGGAAGCGGTGCCGGCGACTGTGTCATAATAAAAGTCCCGCTGCTCGTGAGGCGTTCATTAATCAATCGCTCCAGCTCCTCGTTCAGCTCCCGCAACACTCGGTCCTGCTCTGCTTCATACTACAGTAACCTTAATAATCGCATCCACGAACATGAGTTCTTCCAGACTCCAATCCCTATTCTTTTGCACCGTCCGTTGAGATGGAGACCACATGTCCCAAGTTTCCGCTCTAAAACTTGGCGTCATCAAACTACGCCTTTGTTTTGAATAGGCTTCTACCCAGCAAACACAAAACGTTTTTACAACTTTTCACAACGTTGTATTTTGGTTGCAATTAGGTAATGTTGTAGTACAACGTTTTAAAAACGTTTTAAAAACGTTGTTTTTAAAATTAAAAAAAAGTAACCAAAATAAAACGTTTTAGAAACGTTGTGAAAATACCAACCTGGTATGTTTTCTTTATGTAGTCAAAAAAACGTAAATATCACGTTTTTTTGACTACGAAAACGAAACCAGACCAAACTGCAACTTTTAGGAGACGTTTTATTCAGGTGTTAAAATAACGTAATTTGCACGTTGAAATAAGACGTTTTAAAAACGTAATGGCAGTACCAAAATACAACCAGGCCAAACGACATATGTCAAACAAAATTATACAATTACGATTTTTGTGGGATTAAAGTTCATTCTTAAAAACAAAGAAACGCTGCGCAAAAACTGAGCTCTTTGTTTTCTTTACAAAACGTTAACACAGCCTACAACTAAATGAAACCAAATTGCAACTTTCGCAGAACGTTCTATTTAGGTGTTACAATTACGTATTTTGCATCGTTGACATAAAACGTTTTAAAAACGTAAAAGCGGTACTAATATACATACATGCGTGTTTGTGTATGTGTGAATATGTGTGTGTGTGTAGGCCAGGGGCGGAGCCAGACATTGTAAACATTCGGGGCTTAGCCCAAATCTATATTTGTCCAAAGACAATTTAATTTTCTATTAACAGCTTTACTGACATGAAAGGAGCTTTTGTTGTCATTATTTGACACTGTAATTTGTAAAACTTTGTTGGATGTACCTCCTCTAGGGGGGTCCGGGGGCATGCCCCCCCGGAAGAAAATTTTGTACATTTTAAGGTTAAATGCATCAATCTGGTGCACTCTGGAAACTCAAAATTAAGAGCTTCAACCCATGAACAGTGTGCAAATTCAACAAAGAAACAGCATTGACTTGTACCTGGACATTAAAAAGGGTTCAAACATCTTTTTTACAATACTTTTTGTACTCATTTCTTTTTAAAAGATAAATCCTTGGGCTTTTATTTTGATCACTAGATCACCAGCTGATCGCGTGCGCAAATGTGCGCACTTCTCTTTAAAACACGCAGCACGGACAGACTGTATATATACTTAATTGCTGTCTTTTGCTGTTTTATAAAGGCACAAAGCCATATCACAGTTTCGATTTTAGCTCGTTGGCAAACGTAGTATCTTTTAAATTTTCAGTTCATTATGAAAAGCTGGCGGCAGTAGAGGGTCATTAATGGGAATCACTGAATGAATGTATAGCTGATAATTGTGCTAAAGTTGTCATATCGGTTGTTATATAACAAAACCCTTCCACCGGACCGAAAGAGATTCTCGAGGCCTGCCGCTGCTCTGAGTGAGTGACAGGAGGCGTGGCTCTGTACAACTGCGGTGTGCGTGAACTCGCTGTCGGAGAGAACAGAGAGAAAGCGCTGCAGGTGTATGGTCGGATAGCCCATAGGCTACCGACAGCAAAGAAATGTATTCTATAGGCTAGATTATTTTTAAGGTCTATTTTTACAGGCTGTATGCAGTATATGCAAAGCCAAAGCGCAATGAAATAAAGCAACTTATGATTTCGGAGGTTTACATAGGCTATTGTCCAGTTTCATATTTGCTCAGTGACAGTCATTACATTCGGGGCTTGACTCAAAACATTCGGGGCTGAAGCCCTGGCAAAATCGGCTGGCGCCGCCCCTGGTGTAGGCTATGTTCAGCACGCAACCCTTGATGGAGCTGACAGTATTAGCACATGTATGTCACGTTGTACAATATATAACTCAGTGTGTTAATGGGTCACTGTCACAGACAATTTCGTGAGGTAGCCTCTTTTGGATATGCAATCTCTTGATCCTTTTTCCCAAATCATTGCCGTCTCGCCCTATATTTTCGCAGGGTAAGATAGATCATGTCCGCGAATTAATAATAAAAATGTAAAATATTTTTTAAAACATCGGCAAGTAAAACGCTGCATGCGTTTATATAGAACTGTCTTTTTACGACCACAACAAACGGGACACTTTTCAGACGCGCATTCCAACTTCGCCTCAGCGCCAGGTGCAAGTTAAACGAGCGCGGAAAAGGTACAGGTGAGGACGAGGGAACTTCAGTTGAACAACAGTGAACTGCGGTCAGACGAGATGTTGTCAGGCTATGTCAGTAAACCTCCAATCAACCATTTGAATGGTTTGAACTGACGGGGTCGAAAGCACCCTGACAGCAACATAATGTGCAATTTATGTTCAATGTGAAATTAGTGTTATTGTGTTTTTACATAAATAAAAGTGGACCCTTTACAGTTTGCATTACTCTTATGTCATACCTCCATGTCATGCCGTAAGCGCTCTCCACACAAACACTTGGATATGCGCCAAGTAGCGCGCATTTATCTAGGGTAACATTAGAGCGTAAACTTGTAAAGTTGCTACTACATGTTTTTAACTTCTGAAAGTTGTGTCGCCTCAAGCAAAGCACTGTTGCAAAGTCGAAGGTACTGATTCGTCTTCACTGACACAGGACTTGCATGTACAGGGCTTGAAGTATTACAAACCATCTGATAAGCAGCTTTCATCATTTTGAGGACAGAAATGCTTATATTGTGCTTTTATCATTTATTTTAAGTTAACCTTTCATGATGTAAAGTAGCTTGTTCGGTAATAAAGAACAAGTTTGTTAAAACAACTGTTTGCATTTTGTCTATATTTGTAACGTTATACAAAGAACAGAATTCTACTATAATCCCATACTAATGTTGGATTTAACTTTCTGAATTGTTTTGATGTGCACTCAATGTTATTAATGTCAAAAAATATTTCCTGACAGTTATTGTCAACTCTTCTAATTTAATCTGGTTGGAGTAAGCTGTTGTAATGTCAGCTCGTTACACTGGCGTTAAAAATGTCAAGAGTTAAAATAAATCTTAGTGTTAAATTGTCACTCTTTACTCAAATTAACTCCTTGTAGTGTGGACCAGTTTTTCTACTTGATACAGTGTAAATATAACTCTTTCAAAGTGTTAAATGCTGACACCTTTATTATAGTTAATACTATGTATTCTTACATTTGTTCCAAGTAAATGTTTTAAAAACATGTTTGTCTTTTTTCCCAGACCAAGCAATGATTCATACTGAATCACTTTTTATACCTTCGATAGTGTCCACTACAATTCTACCAATTCCCTTAAAATAAAATATATTGGGGAAAAAGTAATTGGCTTGATTTTCCAATTGTTTAAAAGTAAAAATCGAACTTTTAAAAAATAATTAATATTACTTAGTGATTTAATAATTAATGCATGAAAGGGTTAATTTAAAAAAATTTATGTTATCCCTGCATGTAATAAAAAAATCATTATCAATAAACATAGCATTACTGCATATTCAATAAGAGGCAAAGCACTAAATTTAAACACTTTAATTAACTGAAATCATGCATTTATAACTACATATAAATAACTTCTATATAGTACAAGTAATTAACAACATTGTACTTTCAAGCACAGTTCAACAAACCTGTGGAAATATCACATCACCATTTTTAGGCAGTAGAGGCATAAAAAATATATTAAAAAACATATTACTAAAACTGCATTCAGGTCTTGAAGTAGTAATCTCAATTTGGCTTCTTCTCTAATATTCACACACTACACACATTAATAAACAATCACTTTGACAAATACACATCCTCAAGAGACACCATACAGTCAAATACAACAGAAATAATAAAATAATTAAAAAATTAAATACAACAGAACATTTAAAAATAACACTAGTAACAATATGCTATTTGGGTCATTCTGTGCTGGGAGGCCTGTCTTACACCACGGGTCTAGTTTTATCTTTTTACTTCAGTTTGAAAAAAATAATTAAAAAGACTTCCTCAATTCCTTCATTAGCAAACAGAAAAAAGCTTTGATATTCAGCATAATACAATGTCAAAAATTTCAAATAGCTAAAGCTTGTTACAAAACAACCTTATAGCAATTACTTGATGGTGCAAGCAGCTGCCTGAAGTGGAAAAACTTCAGTGGAGATTTCAAATCCTTCATAAACAATGCCTTTATTCTCGGGGAAGAAAACGATGAACTGGATGAGTCAGGTTCTCCAATGCACATTTCACTAGAAAAGAAGAAGCAGGTAAGATGTTTAATCTCATATTATATATATATATATATATATATATATATATATATATATATATATATATATATATATATATATATATATATATGGGTTGTTGACGTGGCATTTTCACTATTCCACATGACAAAAATGAATATAATTAGTATTGACATTTTAAAGTGCAGTAAATGGTTAATTTTTGTTTTACTTGGACCTGTTGTTAAAAATACTGCTTTTTTATTAGATGTTTTTAATTTTTAAGCCAAATATCAAAATTCTCCAATGGTGCGACTCTCTCGAGCATGATTCAATAAATTTAAACTCTTATAAATTAAAAAGAAAAGCATAAAAATGTTAATAAATACCTCGGGCATACATTTACTAAAATTTATTAAAAGTGTCTATTTTAATAAATGGCAATCCTTTTTTTCCTCCATATATTTCTAAAAGTGTACAATCCTATTACATTTTGTCACAGAAACCGATGGCCTCCAGTGTGACACCATATCCTGATATTAAATCAGGCATTGTCATGTTACTGAAGCCCCATGTGAAGCCCATGAAATGTGCACATGGTTAGTTCTGGTCTCAGAATTGTTCAAATATTTAACTTTTTGAAACCACAGTAAAAGTGTTTTGTTGTCCCAAAGGACAACAAAAGTTGTAACCCCTAAATTATATTTTAATAAAAAATGTATGTTAAACTAGATAATCATGGAAAATTATGCAAACGTGTCTTGCTAACTGCTAATGACAGGTTAGCTACGAATAGCAGTATCATTACCTGACTCAAAAGGCTGAAGCATCCAATGGTGTGACAAGAAAATGTCCATTGGTGTGACGCCTTTTCTGTCACACCAGAGGACAAGGTCTCTTTAAAAAGCATTTTAAATTTAAATAAGCATTTTAAATTAAAATTAAATAAGATTTGTTCAACTCATTTTTATTTTTTTTGATCATTTTCAGTCTTCTTAAATGCAATAATACAATAATTACACTGAATAAAAAAAAATTGTTATGAAAATAAGCATAAAATGTATGTTTTTGAGAGAAAGAATTGAGGGAGAGAAATGAGTGGGAGGAAGAGGACATGGAAGTATAGGGAGAAAATTAACAGGGACCCACGTAGAAGGGAAAAGATCCTAGAGAACGACACAAAGTAAAATAAATAATAATAATAAAAAAAAAAAAATATATATATATATATATATATATATATATATATATATATATATATATATATATATATATATATATATATTATATAAAATCTCGAAATTATGCCTTAAAAGGAGCAGCCATATACTTTAAAAAATGTGATTTTTAAAAACATTGTTGATAATGTAACAAAATTAAATGTTATTTCTTCTTAAATTAATTACATCAAAAAAGATTTTTCGGAGTTAAAGTTTCAAAGATATTTGCTCTGTCAGAGTCATTTAATTTTGTTGATTTATTTATTTTTTTCAATTAAAAAAAAATGCTGATATTGTTTGTATCAAAATTAAATGTCTCTTCTATGACACATTCAAGGTTAAATAAAAATGCTTTCATGTAATACCTCTCTTGTTAATGCAATAACTACCATTTTTGTCCTGAATTGGGTGTGTTAGATGAGGGAGACATGCAAAATGTGCAGTGGTGGGGGGTCCCCAGGACAGGTTTGAGAACCACTGCTTTAGTGTGATGATGTCCTATGGTGTGACACACACAAACAGTTGAGTATTATGTAGGGGAGGTATAATCATCACTTATCTTAAAATGATATAATTTTCAGCAGTTTTGAAAGGATGACAGCAAAATTTGTCTTGTATTTATTGAAAATGTCCAACAAATCGTAGGAAAATCGTTGTTTTTCATAATTTTATATTAAATAATAGCATCATATGAAAATAAGTGTCTAACAATGAAGATAAATCTCTTACGCTATTTGTATATTAATTTTTTTTTTTCTTAATTTTTGCCATGTCACCCCATAGGACACATTAAGATTACAGTAAAAAAAAAAAAAAAACCTGAAAGAATTGAAATATCAGACTTCACACTACATAAGTAATTTTCTTTAAAAAAAAAAATATGGTGTTTTCAAAAAAAAAAAAAAAAAAAAAAAAAAATTTACACTGCCTATTTGTCAACTACCCGTGTGTGTTATGAAATAAAAAAAAAAAAAGATAAAAAATATTCAATACAGGGACGAATTAAACAGGATGAGACTCTTTGGGTCCCTTTACACTCTTTTTTCCAATTTTTAATGTGATGAAAACTGACTAATTGTATTCCAATATAACAAAGTATGGTGATATAATAGAATAGTTAGCATTATTGTATTATATAATTATTTAATAAATATAAATTATGTTATTATCAAAATAACCACAACAATAATAACATAATAAATGCTAATTATATATAATTAATACACAATACGTTGATTATATAAACCAGTTAATTATTGAGGTAGTACAGAAGCCCATCACATTTTTTTTTTTCATATAGTAGTATAACGCAGTTATAAGGCAATGTATCGTTATGCAAGTATAAAATAAAACTTTAAAAAATAAAAATTTATAAAATTAGCAACTTCTGTCAAAAATTCCTGCTCGCGTGCCATGCCCGCGAAACCTTTCAGCACGCATATATAAGACGGGGTCTGTGACCACCGCGCGCATAACGCCGACTCACTTGAGTGGACATTTGCAGTACTGCCGGATTTTCAGAGGTAAAGGTCTTTTTAACGGTCTTTAAACCGTTTTTTTATTATTCATTTTAAAACTTGAGCCCACAATAAAACTAAATGACAATATAATGATAATATAATAACAAATAATATCATAGAAACAGTCCGAGAGGAACAGTTAGTTTTTCCTCAGGGTAATAACCACCGCTCTTACAATTAATTAACGTTATCCTAAAACCGACATACTGTCTTTCCATTAAATGTTCCACGTTTAGCTCACACAAACTGGTTTTCCGTCTTTTTGTGCTAACGTTACCTATAACTACTCAACTGCACCGTACAGTATACTGTTAGACGCGGTTGCCGTTAAATGCCGTTAGGTCTGTGTGACGTCATTCGCGATGAAGGAGTATTTAGAGAAGCTTCATTTTAGGGTTTTGTCGGTCATGTTAAGATTAGCCTACGTTAAATTAATTATACAATTATATCTTCACCTTATTTGGAAATTAGTGCTCTGTCTTACAGCGTTTGAGAGAGGGACAACTAGCGCGCTCACAGCCAGCGCTGTGAGCGCGCTTAGCTGCCACTCTCTCAAACGCTTGGAGCGTGCACTTGGAGAGAAAGACAGAACTCGACATCAGCCATTTAACAACAATATATTTGAATAATAAATATGTATCTTACGGTGTGACTTAATGGCGTCTTGGTTGTTTGGGAGGTTGTAAGGTCTCAAATTCATTGTTCTGTGCATTCTCATCTCAGCGAATTTCGGATGTTACATATTTATAAGCCTTTTTTACCTTTGAGAATTTATAATATGAAAATTATTCTCCTCTCTCTTTTTTCAGCGTCGATTTCCGTCTGATTTATGTAAGTGATCATCTGTCATCCTGCATTTCTGATTTGCCATAGCCTACTGTTTAGTCAGTAATGATCAGTTATACATGTTATTATTTTGTACACATTTGAAATATCTTGTACCATTTTCTTTTATGTTTCTTCTTTTTCTCAAAAGCAGCTAAATACACCCCAAAGGCTCTTTTAAGACTGAAGTACTTCTTTGGTTCTTTTAATTGTGATTAACTTTTCCACAACATTCTAATTTATTGAAATGCACCTGTATAGGCTATATAAACAAACTTTTAAACAAATGATTTTGGACCTTCAGTGTTTGGTCCCTAGTAATATGAAAAATGGAAATGAATATAGGCTATGTACCTTGCTCTGTAATTAAAACAAGTATCATTTCAGAAATGAAGTTCCATGCTCTAGCATAAAAATGACTTAATAGCTTAGTCTGCAAAGTAAGATAATATCCAATGGCTCATTTCATGGCATTAACATTTTAAATGTAAATTTTACTTTTGTGGTAACTGGTATGATACAATAAAGCTTTTTTTTTTTCACTTACAGCATCAGCATTGTCCTGTAAAACTGGATGTCAGGGGACTGATGATAAAGAGCAAAGTATTACTTTTATGTTATTGAGCTGTTTTGTTTACCTGTTATATCGTACCTGGCAAAGCAAACATTACTATTTTTTTCAGATTACCTCACACTTAATAGAAAACTTGATGAAGTCATAAGAGAGCTGCGTCAGTTACGGGAAATCATACTGCAACAGCAACAGCAGCAAGAAGTTGAAGAACAGGCCAACATTGAACAGATGCAGACAGAAGAGCAGCTGTCTGCATTCTGTGTAAAACTGACTCAAGAAAGTCAATTTAGAAAATCCATGGTGATTGTCCTTCTATTTAAGAATCTAAAAATAAATATATGACAATGTATCCATAAAATTGTACTTACCTTCAGCAAATATTTTGTAAAAATGTTTTCATGTGTATAGATGGCATTCAGTGTGAGACTGTGTTCTGGCACAGTTGGCCAATCAGTCAGAAGAATAATGCGGGCAATCGGAACAAATATGCTATGGTCCAAATACAGCCTGAAAGGAAGAAAGGGGAAAAATGTGTTTCAGGACCTTTCTGTGATGCGACTGATCACAAGTAAGGAAATAACTCACAACAGGCCACTAAATTATTAAAAAATAATGCATACCAGAGGTAGTAATGAGGCTGAAATGCAATATATTTTTTTCATTATATATTTTTGTTTTTCTTAATATAATAATAATAACTTTAATTTATGTAGTGCCCTTAAAGGCTGCTCAACCACACATAAAAATTATAGCTACGAGCAGCAATTATTAGTTGCTGCTCAGATGTGTCTTCAAGTGTCAGAAACAGGACAAAGATCTCTAACATGATCTAGGAGTTTCAACTTAAAATCATCACAAAACATAGTGAAGCAGCCCTTGCGTATAGTGAATCAATTCTTGAACATCCATTTAAAGCTTTGTTAGTCAACTATGGTCACAAGATCTGTTGAATTCTATTGGTAAGAACAGAACTTGTGATGATGGTTGACTTTCTATGAAATAATCGCGTCACAAAAATCGAATTCTTGTCTCATATTTTTGTTTCAATTTGTTAATCTGTTAATTATATATGTAAATTTGTTAATTACATGACTTGCGTATACCAATTTATTCCTTTTATATTCATGTGGTATTATTCTGAATTTCTTTATTCAAGTGCTGCAGGTGTGTGATGTGATGAAGTGTCAATCCTCCTGTTTTGTTGTTTATCCTGCTATCTGCACATAAAAAAACTGCAGACCTGGAAAAACAATATTTTTAATGGGTCACACCGAAAATAACACCCCTAGATTTAATTCAATCTTACTTTATTCTGTAACTCTTCCAATTTGCACTCACCGCTACACTAAATAACAAGGTTGCTGTCTACACACGTGGTGCTGAAAGCCTGCGATTTTGCAACCTGTAACAAATCATGTTTCTCACACTTTCTTTTTACGTTTCAAAACAAACGAAAATGTACACTTGTAATATCAAATAAATTACACTGTTTTCGAGATGAAAAGACGAAAACATTATAAGGGGTCGTAGGAGCGAATTATGAAGTGTGTATTATTATTATTATTCCGAAATTCAACAGGCCATCGCCAGTTACTCCTTTACCTCAACAGCAAATTCCAGCACACAGCGACTATGTTTCCATGCAAACATAACTGAAATTGTAGACATTTTTTAACAATGTGCTCACCAGAGGTGTAAAGTACTTTGTAAATGTAATTAGTTACTGTACTTAAGTATCTTTTTGGCTACTTTGTAGTTGTACTGAGTAACAAAAATATTAGCAACTTTTACTCTTTACTTGACTACATTTTTGAGCAAGTAAATGTACTTTTTACTCCACTACATTTGTGATGAGTAATGCAATTACAGATTACATTTTTCATGGCACCAGTTTCATGGCAGCAGTTTGTTTCTGATATAAAGAAGCGATATCGCCATGTAAGGGCATTGAAGATGCTATATCTTGTGCATTTTGCCTTTACTCACCCAAAATTTGTCTACAAGGATACTTTACGTTGAATGCGAGTGCATTAGCAGGTTATTGACAAGACCGTTTTGAAGGATATTAGTTTACTTGTGGCCTTTTTGTGCACTTGAGCTTAACTGAGACTTGAAAGTTTGTAGACATTTAAAAGGTTGTGTCGACCTTGATTTGTTGCAACATTGAGATGTTCAATTTTATTTTAATTTTAGAAAAAAAAAAACTTGATTTCTCATCTTACAAATCAATTGTTTGTTATTAACTATACTATATTTCCTATTTTAAATTCTTTTCATACATATATTCATCCATGTTATTTTCAGGAGCATGCCTTCAAACATTTAAGACAGCCAAGATGCCAGAGATAGAGGGAGAGGTGGCAGAGTTTTTGAAGCATGCCCCGCATAAACGTGGAGGACCAAAAACCCTCAGGGTAATTATCTGCATGCAGTATGTATATTAAGTGCATATGAATAATAACTGAAATAGTGTGTGTGTGTACGTTTTTATTCTTTAACCTGAATGCACACTGATTTATGGGGACTTAGGTCACCGTGGGGACCTAAATTGAGGTCCCTATGAGGAAACAAGCTTATAATCATACAGAATGAGGTTTTTGAACGTGTAAAAATGCAGTAAGAGTTGTCTACATTGCTTGATATATTTTTAATTAATTTTATTATGTATATGTATTTACATATTAGCAATTAAGAAACTGTTAGAAAGTGATTTATTGTAATAGACATTAAGCAATGTCTTATGTGCTCCTCTTTTAAGACTGATGTGCCCACAGCAGAAGATGATGATGAGGTAATATATTATATTTCTTACTTGCTTGTATTTTTATAAAATTGCACAAACATTCATTGCTTCAAACGGCATTTTAAAACTAGATATTATAGTAAAAGTAGTACTCACATTAAATGTGAAACAATGAGGTCGTATAGGTAGCTATATTATGATGTTGGTGATGTAAAACAAAATTACATTTCGTTTCTGTCGGGCAAAAACCTCATATTTTTTTAACTGTGTTGTCAAGGATGGTATTATGACTATGGTCAGACACTTGCATAAGTAATTATAATATTAACATTAAATGAAAATCAAGTGTAGTTACGAGGTTTTTACGTCGCGTTACGTTTTCGTAAACTTACATTATGTGAAGTTTATACGAGCGTATGGGGCGCTCAGTGGGTTCAGGTGTGCACCAAAGATGGGGGTGTGAGTTTAACTTGATTAATAAAAGGAAAGGAGATTTGTATATGTTACTTCATGTGGTCTATAATAAACAGAAGAGAAATAAGGCAAGCAGTTGTAAATATCCAAACATTGAGATATTAAGATATTAATCGTCCACTTTGTGACGCAGTTTAAAATGCGTTCAATTTACGGTCAAATATCGACATTCAGAACAACAATGTTGATTACAAAGGCAAAATATATGTGAAAACTCACCCGTAATCATTTACGCCCTGGAAAAAAAACATATACAACGTTGAATAAAGAGTCCAGAAAGCCTAATTCGTATGCATAACTAAGCTGCCGATTCTGGATGTCCGCACCTGACTGAGCTGCATATGCTACATACCACTAGGGGGCGTGTTAGGGCTTTCTCACAAAGTTTATTGTAGTTACATGGGTGCTCAGTTTTTCCAGTTGAAATCTCTAAATATTTATTAAAACAGTGCTTCATGATAGAAAAGTGATAGAAAACCGCTGTAGGCTACTGACTCAAACATCAGTTCTTTATGTTACTCTAAAAAGTAAAGTTACTTCTGAAAAGTAATTAATTAACAGAATAAAAAAATGTAATAGTACAAAGTAAAATTACATTAAATAAAATCATCTTCAAACTGCGCGGTACAATTGAGGCGGGGTGGAGGTTTGTCCGACATTTGTAAATAATCAAACATTGAGTTATTAAGTAGTTTGTAGATTAACATACATGGTTTAACTGCGTGCTGGTTATATTAATAAATAAGTAAACAATAACAAGCAGATCGCGCGATTGTCCACTTTGTGACGCAGTTTAAAATGCGTTCAATTTACGGTCAAATATCGACATTCAGAACAACAATGTTGATTACAAAGGCAAAATATATGTGAAAACTCACCCGTAATCATTTACGCCCTGGAAAAAAAAACATATACAACGTTGAATAAAGAGTCCAGAAAGCCTAATTCGTATGCATAACTAAGCTGCCGATTCTGGATGTCCGCACCTGACTGAGCTGCATATGCTACATACCACTAGGGGGCGTGTTAGGGCTTTCTCCACAAAGTTTATTGTAGTTACATGGGTGCTCAGTTTTTCCAGTTGAAATCTCTAAATATTTATTAAAACAGTGCTTCATGATAGAAAAGTGATAGAAAACCGCTGTAGGCTACTGACTCAAACATCAGTTCTTTATGTTACTCTAAAAGTAAAGTTACTTCTGAAAAGTAATTAATTAACAGAATAAAAAAATGTAATAGTACAAAGTAAAATTACATTAAATAAAATCATCTTCAAACTGCGCGGTACAATTGAGGCGGGGTGGAGGTTTGTCCGACATTTGTAAATAATCAAACATTGAGTTATTAAGTAGTTTGTAGATTAACATACATGGTTTAACTGCGTGCTGGTTATATTAATAAATAAGTAAACAATAACAAGCAGATCGCGCGATTGTCCACTTTGTGACGCAGTTTAAAATGCGTTCAATTTACGGTCAAATATCGACATTCAGAACAACAATGTTGATTACAAAGGCAAAATATATGTGAAAACTCACCCGTAATCATTTACGCCCTGGAAAAAAAACATATACAACGTTGAATAAAGAGTCCAGAAAGCCTAATTCGTATGCATAACTAAGCTGCCGATTCTAGATGTCCGCACCTGACTGAGCTGCATATGCTACATACCACTAGGGGGCGTGTTAGGGCTTTCTCACAAAGTTTATTGTAGTTATATGGGTGCTCAGTTTTCCCAGTTGAAATCTCTAAATATTTATTAAAACAGTGCTTCATGATAGAAAAGTGATAGAAAACCGCTGTAGGCTACTGACTCAAACATCAGTTCTTTATGTTACTCTAAAAAGCAAAGTTACTTCTGAAAAGTAATTAATTAACAGAATAAAAAAATGTAATAGTATAAAGTAAAATTACATTAAATAAATTCATCTTCAAACTGCGCGGTACTTCATTCTAAATTGAGGCGGGGTGGAGGTTTGAGGTTTATCCGACAGGTTGAGAATCCAACGGAGTTACAATGTTTAGTCACAACCTCTTTTAAATGTTTTTCTTTGGTTACATATTTTGTAAAACACACATACAGACGTGAAGGATGACCATTAATTTAAAACAAGAGATGAGAACAAAAATTAGAAGTATAGAGATACAAGATTTCCGCCCACATTGACAATTTGATCATTCTTATTTGTAGTATTAATATTATTTGGAATTTGTTAATTTTTTCACGGTAGACTACACCTGACAACCTATCGCGGCACACACTGGTTAAGAAACACTGTGTTAGAAGATGGGTCTCATTAACAACTGCGTGGATTATTTCGTTAGCTATATGCATGCAGAAAATAAAAAATCTCCACCACGTGCATACATTTTAAGGTCTACAAGTTATCAAACATGGGCTTAAACATTTTAGCCTCAAAATTCAGTACATAACTACAGAAGAATTTCCTTCTCAAACCTGCGTTGGCTATTTTCTCGCATAGGCTATTTTAGTCGGTTTAATCATAACTTGCTGATATATTTTTACTTAATCTGTAATATGTTTGAACAAACCTGTCAAGAATAATATCTTCGTTTTCCCTTTCGGTTTTCGAATGAATGAATGAATGAATGATAAATAGTTTCAGTTGTTCCCATAATTATTTTCATAAATTTAGAATAAATTTAGTTCGAGAGTTTTTGGTGAATCAAGATTAGTGCGTTAAAAACGGTCGTGCGTAGCGTGTTGGATTTCACACAAATTTATGCGTGCGCTTATTGAGACAAAATGCTTTAGTCCCTGCACAATCAATAGCAAGACCAGAACAATCGATAATAATAATGACATTTTTTTTATTCTTCTTTTACAGACCCAAATTGGACAGGTACAGTTTCATATGTTGTTTCACAAATTAAATGAGGTGATGGACTAACTGTAGGCTATTAGGACAAACAACTGATTTAATTGCAATGATTTGAATTTCAGTCTCCTCCACTCTTCCAATCCGACAGCGAAGACTGTTAATGTCAATTAATTTGTCCTGGTTTTGTATTTATAGTTCCATGTTTCTTGTTTTAAATTGTTTTGTCTTAAAGTCGTTTTTGTGATGTTAAGAATGTTTCCCTGTTTACCTTTAAATTATTTTAGTTAAAAATGAATTTAAAAATTAAAATTTCTCTTTGTTGTTTCATCTTCGTCGTACTCTTTATTCCGTGACAGCTGCAGAATCATGTTGTACTAACAATCCTTACGAACATTAACCATGGTTATGTTATAGTAAATAGTAAAATGTTTTTGTTGTTTTGTATATATTGATTTGGTTTATGTAGTAAACCCATGGTTAATTCGTGGTTACCATGGAATAATGGTTAATTTTGGTTAATTTTATAAGGAAATCATTGATGTTGTAACTAATGAGATGATTTAAAAATTTGCTTACCTTTATTTCTTCTTTTCGATGGTTGAGCAAATCTGTATATAAGTTAAGTAAAATCAGCAGGCCTCCTAATTTGCTTACCTCTAGCTATGTCCAGTGATGTTTTAATGTTTTAACGGGTCTGCTAAAGTTTGTAGCCCAATAGATATCAACTACACTGCACAGGAATCACGAAAGACCGATGTAAAACACATGCAGTGAGGAACACCTCAAGGTTCCCCACAAGAGGGAAACCTCGTTTTGGTGATTTCGGGTGAATGAGTTAAAAACCAAGTTAATCAAAATTTAACTAAGTAAATTTTATTTAAATTGTATTTTATTTGTATAGCACATTTAAACACAGCAAAGTTGTCCAAAGTGCTGAACAGAGTAAAACACCTGGGAGAAAAGATTTTCAGCCTCTTTTTAAGAAGGTGCAAGAAGACCTCCAGAAAGTACCAGGTAAGACGTGATATCTACGTTTTCAGAACGTCGCATGGTGACTTTTAATGTAAGAACAACGTTAAAAAAACGTTTCTGCAACGTCATTAATACGTATTAATACGACATCTTTCGTATTAAATACGTCGGATAAAAACGTTATCACAACCTTTTCACGACGTGAAAAAAACGTTTTTACAACGTTATCGTGTTTGCTGGGACGTGATATCTACGTTTTCAGAACGTCGCATGGTGACTTTTAACGTAAAAACAACGTTAAAAAAACGTTCCTGCAACGTTTTGAAAATACGTATTTATAACGTAAAAAAAACCCGACATCTGT
The DNA here is from genome assembly GCF_024489055.1 of Chanodichthys erythropterus. NCBI lineage: Eukaryota > Metazoa > Chordata > Actinopteri > Cypriniformes > Xenocyprididae > Chanodichthys > Chanodichthys erythropterus. The sequence continues at coordinate 4,404,554 of NC_090243.1, forward strand.
CGTATTAAATACGTCGGATAAAAACGTTATCACAACCTTTTCACGACGTGAAAAAAACGTTTTTACAACGTTATTATGTTTGCTGGGTAGCGACCTCTAGCGGAAAAAAATATCACAAATTGTACCTTTAAGCTAATATTCAAATAAGAGTTAGTTGCAAAGAGGTAGTTGCAAAGTTACATAAATGACTAAAGTGGACCATTGAAATAAAGTGTTACCTAAAAAACATTTTGTACAATGTACTTATTGTCTTCATGTTGTATTGTTATATTTTGCTGTTACTGAGGTGGGATATGGGTAAGATTAGGGACAGGTTTGTTGGTATGGGTAGGTTTAGAGTTGGGTTAAGGGATAAGAGAAGGGTCAACAGTGTAATTATATATGTAATTATAGAAATGATCTACAAATGTAAATTACATGCAGGTATTTTTTATTTTTAAATATATACAATAAGTACAATGTAAAAATGTACACAATAAGTACATTGAATCAAAAGATTAATTTTAGATGTTGGTACTTAAATACAATATAAATTGGGACAAAATCTTTTGATATTTTTAATATTTTTCTAAATATATGTATTATATAATTTTCTTCATTCCAAGTAATTTCCATTTGAGGAAGTCCCCAATAGGAGGTTTTGTTTTCAGTAAACTTCTGGGGATGATTTAGTTCCCAATCTTATAGCTAAATAACACACACACACGCACAAGTTTCCCAGAGAAATAAATTTGTCCACAAACCCTTTGTGTGTGAAAACAAGTGAACTTTCATTATTGCCGATTCTGTCTAACCCACAAATAACTTCACATGCGAGACAGGATGATTGATACTCTTCATCACCCGGCCTCTCTCTCTCCTCCCCCTAATTTAATTCCCAACAACTGCCATGCCCCGTCATCCATACCAAAGTGTCTCACCAATGGAGCAGCCCCTATTGATCGACAGTAATAACACAAATTCTCCTGATACATCCATGCTCAGTGCTGACGCAACAACACCAGCTCACAAAAAGAAGGAAAACAATTCATAAAAGTATTAAAAAGCACAAATTGATTTTCTGATCAACAAATCAATCAGTTTTTCTCTGAAAATGTGCTTTATTTTAACAACTTGAAGGAAAAGCAGGCTCGCTGATCAGCTTGTAGCAGAAAACAGCAAACAGCCAGTGATGAATGTGTGCTGTATATCCCCTCATTAGAATGTCTATCACCCCCATGGCCTTCCTCCCACAATGCCCCGTCCCTCTTTTGGAGGTTACCACGTCAGCATCCTAGTTTTGCTCTTTAATAGTCATCAAATTTTCTATCCACAGTGGTATAATCGACGCAGATGAAGATGCTTTTGGTCTCTGATCTAAGCAGTTTTTTGTGCGAAAGGAAGCCCGGTAGCAAACTCCAGCTCTGTGTTTTCTGCCGTGGAGCAGCCTTGATCACTCTTACCCTGCAGTCTGTATATTTTTCAGCAAGGCCTTATATTTACCACATCAAAGACGTTGCAAATTGCTCTGTAATTCAGTTTGGGAAATTCTGCCAATACTGCAAAAAATCAAAAATAGTCTTAATTTCCCAAGAAAGTGGCATGTTTATCTTGAATTATTATTAACGGAGGGCCTTGTTTGTATTTAAATAAAGTTTTTGCTGAGGGTGTTAAAAATGGCTCTTAGTCGATTGTGCTCCCTCTGTATTGGACATCTGATATTATCTTTGCTCAGTGAGATGTCAACCCCCATGATGCTTTTCTTAAACTGCTTAGCTCAGCTGGTACCCTAGCTATGACATAAATCAGCACACAGAGTTGGGCTCATTAGGGCTTTTCACACTGCACTTAACCCCAGGTTATCATTGTTCTAAACACCGCTTTTAACCACGGGTAAAGCAACATTTCACACTTGCAATTTAGAAGTGGGGTTAGCACCGCATTTTACGCAGGGTTATGAAACCCTGCTCCTGGAGCTGGATTAGTGCCACTTTTGCGGTGTTAAACCTGCATTGGGTGTCAAACTTGTGAAAGGTCTGGAAGAATGTTAGAATGTTACCTCAGATTACAATTTGTTAAATGTGCCCTAGAACCAGTTTTTACAAGATGTAATATAAGTCTAAGGTGTCCCCTGAATGTGTCTGTGAAGTTTCAGCTCAAAATACCCCATAGATTTTTTTTAATTAATTTTTTTAACTGCCTGTTTTAGGGCATCATTAACTATGCACGGATTCATCGTGCGGCCCCTTTAAATCGTGCGCTCCCTGCCCCCCGAGCTCTTGACTATAATACAGTGCATTTACAAAGTTCACACAGCTAATATAACCTTCAAATGGATCTTTACAAGATTTTCGTCATGCATGCTGTATGCATGCGTCGGATCATGTGAGTATAGTATTTATTTGGATGTTTACATTTGATTCTGAATGAGTTTGATAGTGCTCCATGGCTAAAGCTAACATTACACACTGTTGGAAAGAGTTATAAAGAATGAAGTTGTGTTTGTGCATTATACATACTGCAAGTGTTTAAAAATGAAAATAGCGACAGCTCTTGTCTCTGTGAATACAGTATGAAACGATGGTAACTTTAACCACATTTAACAGTACATTAGCAACATGCTAACGAAACATTTAGAAAGACAATTCACAAATATCACTACAAATATCATGATATCATGGATCATGTCAGTTATTATCGCTCCATCTGCCATTTTTGGCTATTGTTCTTGCTTGCTTACCTAGTCTGATGATTCAGCTGTGCTGCTCCAGACGTTAATACTGGCTCCCCTTGTCTAATGTCTTGAACATGAGCTCAATGTATGTCTTTTCCATGTACTGAACTCTTGTTATTCAACTATGCCAAGGTAAATTCAATTTTTGATTCTAGGGCACCTTTTAATAAATTATACAAAAACTTAAGTTTGATTAATTACAGGTTATTGCAGGTTTAAAATATAATGTTAAATATAATGTTGCCATTTTATTTATCCTCAGAAGTTCCATTAATCCATAATGGCAGTATCATATAGGTATTGATAATGGCCTTCATTTATGGGGTCAAAATGAATATAAGTGCTATGGCACATCCCTAGTGCACAGGCTTTCATGGTGTCTATAAATAATCTCAGCACACAGCTCACAAGGGTAGTTTCCTAGCCCTCTCTCTGATATTACTAAACCTTGATTCTACACACACATTTGTTAATTGTGCAAATTTTGCAATGTCTGCATTTAAGGAACATTATCATTTCCCCTGAGTCACAGGGTGTTATGAATATGCAGATGTCCACAGAGATGATCTTAATACATCTGTGACTGTGCAAATTAGGCAGACTATGGCTGTTTCATTTTAATCATTTGCAGGTGCAAGTAGGTCTTTGGCACTTTAATTAGAAAATGTTCTGGGCTTTTTTCATGCCGGCATTGTGGGATAGAATCTGAATGCTGTGGTGTGTTTAGCATTGTGAGATCTGACAGTGCCTGTACTCAGAGTATGTTGTCAATAGTTTGTGCAGTGTGTAAAAAGACCGTACAAGTAAAAGTCAGATACAGAAAAACAAGAAAGCAATGCTGGGGGAATGTATTGATATTAGAGTGGATGGCTTTCCAGGATATCGTGAATGCATAATGAGCAATGACCTCTGACTCCATTGACTGTTGGCTTTAGAAATACGCACAGGGTTACAGTCATAGATATGCCACATTTTCTAGGTATGTCAACAGCACTGCAGTGTGCTGAGTTAACTGTATTTGGAGTTTGCTTATGCTTTTGTTTTAAAGGGGACCTATTGTGCCCCTTTTTACAAGATGTAAAATAAGTCTCTGATGTCCCGAGAGTGTGTATGTGTGTATTTTAGCTCAAAATACCCCACAGATCATTTTTTATAAGATGTTAAAACTGTCACTTTATGGGGGTAAGCAAAAATGTGCTGTTTCTGTGTGTGTCCCTTTAAATGCAAATAAGCTAGTGCTTCCGGCCCCCTTTCAAGAACAGGACAGAGCTTCAAGAGCTCATGCTCTGACATAATGGCAACAACAAAACAGGACAATCTCACGCACTGAAAATGTCAGAAACTGTCAGTAGCGCTGTTCAGGCTTGTATGTTTCAGAATTAACCTTTGTGAAAATCTAGCATTGGAAAGACCCCTGTTTATAAAGCAGTCTGGCACAAAAAGATTGCCGCCAATGTATAAGACTTTACCGATTTGTTTCGGGACATTTCTTTTGAAAATGAAATTTAACCACAGTATCCTCAGTGATGGAGTCTATGGAGACTCTTATGTGCTTTGGTACATCCCAAAACACAACACCTATAATGCCTCTTTGGTGCAGACATTGTACTACTCCAGCTGCTACAGCGAGGATACGGAAATGGCGGACTCTTTGTTTCTAACTCAGGGCTGTGTCTATGCTAATATAGGCAGATCATCACCAGCTGTGGGCGGGGCTTCTCTCTGTCATCGTAGAGGGAAGCTGAATCCGCTTGTTTGAAGGGACTGCTTTTGATTTATGGGAATTTTTACCATTCTAGGCTGGTTGTTTTCAAATACTGCGGACACACATCGGTGTTTCAGATACATTGTAAATGTGAATTTTGCACATTAGGTCTCCTTTAATTTCGCATGGTAAGCTTACAGCATTTACAGCATTGCTGTTTCCCAGCTAACAAAAATGAAATGAATATTTTGCAGATGTTTCCATTAAGTTCTAAAAACAGTATTATTGCATGTTTTAATGGTTATGCGAATGGGAATACTTCAGAATTTTCAAAGTATAAGATTAAAAAAAAATGTTCCATGAATGATGTATAAATAATGTCTTTGTTTAAACATTATTAAAGACCTGATAACTTCGAAAGAACTTTCAAGAGTTCACACTTACATATTATCAAATAGAGTAAAGTGTATGTGTATTTGGTATGCTTTCCGAGGGAAGGGCTCCAAGCCTGGCATGTGGACCGAACCCAGAGTAACCCCCAATCCACCCCTATACTTGGTTAGGATAGGAAGAGTTGAGAATGAGGAGTTGGGTTGGAGGAGGGATTCTGGAAAACTGTCGTGGGACAGGAGGTGATTCGACTATTTATATATAGGCCTCCCCGTGTTAACTGCGTAGATTATCTGAACATGCTCCACCTGAACATTGTTAATAAACCATTTCTGTTAACATTACTGCAGGAATTTTTGTTCATTTTGTTCATTTTTGTTCATAACTTTGAGAGAACCTTAGACCAGACATTATCCAATCAAATGTAACTGTTATATTAATAGTTACCTTTCAGCAAATTTTACATAAGTTTGGATACAGGAGTTTAGATAGGAAAGTTTATTATGTGCGGTTGTTAATTAAAGGTTTAAACTTTTATATCTTTAAGAACAAAATGTCCATTTATTCCAAACAAGTCCTGATGAAAACCATCCCTTCTTCAACACGATTCACGTTCCTCCTTTCAGATAAAACTCCTCAGGCTTGAAGTGCTTGCTACATACACGTGTACTGCCACGAGAGTACATTTGACAAATTTCTCAACCCAGGCTGCCATTATCCATCTCTATCATAATTTTTCTGTTTTGGAAAGTAGTGAAAATTTAATGTTTTTCGTTTTGTTTTGTTTTTTGCTATTGCAGCATAACAGGAATGCTATAATAACATTTGCTATGATCTATCATACTACAGAAGCAACTGTTTTTTTTTTTTTTTTTGGAGATACTATAATAGTTTTTTTTATTACTTTATTGAAGTTATTATTTTTATATTTTCCATTTTAATTTTAATGTTATAGTTTTAGTAATTTAAATGTTTGTAATTTTAAATAAAAAATTTTTAAATGTCTAATAAAGTTTTTATTATTTCTTATTTTATGTTTAGTTATTTTACATCAAGTCTAAACTAAATGAAAATGAGAAATATTGCCTTTGCAACTAGCAAAATAAAATAATTTATATATATATATATATATATATATATATATATATATATATATATATATATATATATATATATATATATATATTTCAATAATAATATATTTTAATTTATAATAATATAATTTAATTTAATATTTTAATAATATATATTTTTATTTCAACTGTTTATTTTATTTCAAGTAATTTTTATGGTTTTAGTTTTAGGTGTAACCCTGCATTTCTGTCAGTTCACTTTAATGTGTTTACGGGTGAATATCGACCTTAACAATGTGGTGAACGCACATTTTCAGAAGCAGTTGTGGCTGTATATACCTCTTCAAACAAAAAAAAATTTCCTCACAAATGACCAAACTGTAATTTTAGTCTATTTCAGCATTTTCAGCTGAAGTGTGCATTTTTTACACAACTGGTGTCTCCATACTGCAAAAACTGATTGTTTTCAAACAGGTTTTCTGAACACTCTCTTGTCTGTAATTGGCTGGACAATCAGATACACGCTATTGGTCGAGCCAGTGTTGCTATGCTGAACTGATCGGGATTCTTAAACAAACAGCAATGTTTTCATAACTCCACAGAGACTTTGCAGAGGAATTAGCACACAAAATGGCTTACTAGTAGTTGTCTCTGCATATTAAACTGTGATAGGAGAAAGTAATTTAACATCCAAAGTACACACATCCACTTAAACTTCAGTATAAATAATATAAGAGTTAAAATGTTTGAAGTCTCTCTTTTGTCAGCTCTGTCCTTTGACCAAATAGAGCATCTTCATTTCTGGCTGCCATGTCAATTTCCATTTCCCAGAACTGTCCAGATCCTTCATTCTGAGCATGTGCGTCTTAATCACACCATCAGCTTCATTTCAGAAGAAACCTGAGAAAAACGAAGGTAAAGAACAGGAAAAGGTCAATCCTTCATCACAGCTTACAGCCGATAGGGTGATTGAAAGACATGATATTTTCGCCGGAACAAGACAGGGTTGTTGGATAGCCTTCGACTTTACATAAAGCAATTGTGTCACCATAAAACAGAATGGAATTTTTTTTTTCTGTATAATTTGACAAACACTTTCGAGTACGTGCAGAGCATGTTCATTGTAGTGCATGACCTTTTTGCACTGACCTAGAATCAACTTTCTACATGATGATTCTCACCTTATTCACAGTGTTAAAATAGTAATTCCAACCTGCTTTAACTCAATAGAATACCAATATTCTAACAAATTGTTATTCAATTGTACCTTTGTACAAGACAGCTCATAATCGCTTCATTTAGACAGAGCGGCATGGTCAGTTCGTTCTGGAAGAAAATAAAGAACAGAGACAAAAAAAAAAGAATTGGACAGAAACAAGACTGCTATCCATAACCTCAGGTGCTTACCAGGATGTCACTGTGTTTTTGCAACGATTGTTTTCTTTAATCAGAAGCAAATCTTGTTTACAATAATTAGCAGACAGGTGAAAAAAGGGAAAGTCATTTTCTGAGGAGTTCATGCATTCATAGATCAATATAATGAATTTTAATGCCACACTGTTTACCACTTCCAGGAAGAAGTTACTGCAAATGTAAAGTATTGTCACTTCATCAGCTTAGTGTTGTTTTATTTTGTTTTCATTCTGTTTTATAATGTCTCAAATTAGAAGTCTCGAGTTCTGCCATCATTTACTCACCCTCATTTTGTCCCAAGACTGTATGACTTTCTTTCTTCTGCAGAACACATAATATTTTAAAGAAATCTAAACATTTTTGGTGACCATTGACTTCCATTGCATGGACACTGAGACATTTCTCAAAATACCTTATTTTATGTTCCACAGAAGAATGAAAGTAATACAGTTAAATTATGACAGAATTAAAATTTTTGGATGAGCTATTCCTTTAACCCTCAGGGGTCTGAGGATTTTTGGGGCCCTGGAGAAGTTTTGACATGCCCTTACATTTGTGCTTTTTTCAGTTGTTCATAAAGATATTAATGGAAAAAGTGTCATTACACTGTATACAGCACAAACTAGGCTACAATAATATGTGAGGAATATGTATGTACATGTTTTTATTTTTGAAGGAATAACGTTTATGCGTGGTTATTGAAAAAACAAAAAACTTAAGTCACTAAAATAAGGCCAAAAAAAGTATATTAAATCTGTGTTCACAAGACTTCTGGGTATTGGAGATTGTAGACTAGAATTTTTGCTTCAAAATGAAGTAAAAAATATGCTGCCTGCTTGTTCATATAAAACAATAGAGAGATTTACATTTTTTAAAACATCTTTGGTCAAGAAACACAGTATGCGTGGAGGTGTGAATCATCATGAATAATGGGTGATTCTCACCTGAGAAGACAAGAATTGCATAAAGAGCTCTAATGACCTGCATAAATAATGAGCTCTTTCAGTCAGGTAGGCTGTGAAAAAAAACTCTGATCGTGTCTCAAAGCTCATCATAATGTAAATCAAAAATACAGAAAAACAGCAATACTGTGAAATATTATTACAATTTAAAATAATGGTATTCTATTATATTCTTTAAAATATAATGTATTTCTGTGATGCAAAGTGTCTGAACAGTTATGTTACCTCTATGGCATTTCATATAGGCTTTTAGCTTAAAAGCATGCACATTTGGAGAAATATTGATGGATTCTCATATGTTTATGTCAATTTTCTATACAGAGGAGTAATATTATTTATTCAGTATTTATTGACAACACTATGAACGCTGTATTCTGTTTTCAATTCATACTTGCAGCCGGAGGGCACTCTGTACAGCTTTAGTCCAAAAATTCATCTAAAGAAGAACAGGAACCAGGAACTAACGGCGTGTCTTCTAGAGGTCGCTAACCATGGCTTTAACATCCAGATAAACACTTTTCAAGACAATAAATATACGATTGAGACAATGAATGCATGCATTGCCTCAGAATCTGCCTCTGAATAGCGCTGGCTCTGTGGGCGTGGCCGTATTAGCGGATAATGAGCTGAATCACGGACTTCTGACATGGCTCTCTTTTCATACAGATTACATAAACACAGAATTTTTGTTTTCGATTTTACTTACACGATTTAAAACCTGACATTTCAAAATTTTTTTTAGACATAAGTCTATTTTTTTGTGATTAGTATTCACTAAGTTACAGTTCATTTTCTGAGAACTATCAGATTGGACTTCGTTCAGAGGGAGACAAGAGATCACGCATCATGTTAGTTTTCTTTATTTTGCAAAAAGCACAACATTTTGTTTTTACTCTGAGTGTACACAAATAAAAGAAGATATTCCACAGATTAAAATGGTGTATAGCTCTTAATTGTATGTGCAACATTGACGGAGTATTTTGAGTCTCTTTCACACTGGTTAGAAAAAACGCGGTGGTCATGCCGGCGTGACCGCCGACCCGAGGGAGTTAATCAGTATTGTGATTTTTCTTGTTCCCTTTCGAAAGGGAACTCAACAGTGCGTTTGAAATGCTTTGGGGAACGCCTCATTGTGAACTGGTGTCTGAAAACAATTATCAAATCACAACAATTCTATTGGCCGGCGACAGCCTATTACATCATCATTGCGCGACCCGGAAGTATATAAGGAGTGCCTAGAGAAGCAGTCAGTATCTTTTTGTCTTCAGGGACTGTTTTGTTTGAAAGCAAGCGATATCAAACCGGTATTAAGGTAAGACAAATTATGTCTGACAAACATTTCAGGAAATGTATGCATCTGTGTCCCATAGTGTTGACATCTGATCACACACATAACTTATAACGTTGTCTTTAATGAGAACAAAAGAACATGTACGGGCAGTTCATGAGGATCTGTCTGAGAAGGAACGTTAGCTGCGCCTAATGATTCAGGTCTTACTTTTGCTGAGGCAGAGTAGAGACTGGATCATGGGGTTCTCAGCTGGAGCTTGTTGAAGAGTTGAAAGGGGTGAAATTCCCCGTGACCTTCAGCGGCTGACGGGAAAATGCTGCAGGATTATGATGATGTGTTGTGAAAGAAACTGCTCGCGGTTTGTTCGACGAACGGTTCCTTTTTTGCCATAATCCTCCAGCTGCCCTGAAGTTCCATTAGGTTGGCTGGAACGATATATTATTAAGGATAGTACTTTCTCCTCTGGTAAATGCTAGAGTTTTGAGATTAGCTTTCACTAACTTCAGATAGATCGATGTTCAGCGTCGGCCTAACAGGCCACCTGACATTGTGTGCTTGGGTTGAGCTCTGCTCCTCTGAGCTTTATTGTAGAAATATAGTATTCTCAGAGTTTGCCTCCTCTCAGTTGAGAGTCGTTGGTAGAGGTTGTTGTTTCTTAGCCCAAGGCAGATCTATGCTTATGCGTTGGCCTTATAGGCCCACAGCTATAGCTGGCCTAGGCTAGAACTAGGATTTAGGCGGTCTGCTAGAAGCATTTTTACACTCATTTTATACTACCCCTGTTATGTGAGTGTAGTTTTTCCTAGTTCTGGCCTCCTCTTATCAGAGTTGTCAGGCCAAGGCCCATTGTCCCTTTGGTGTAGGTGCAAAATAGATAGCAGCTAAGGTAGCAGACTATTGCTAAGTCTCCCTGGTGCCATTTTCTCAGGCAGTGTAGGCCCCTTTTCACTATGTGAATAGAAACTTTGTTGCTGTGGCCCCGCTCTCCCAGAACTATCTAGTGGTACTTTTACTTCAGTTTTCCCCCTGAACCCTTTGAACTATGTTCAAGCTTGAGTGATATGCTTGTAGCTTTTTATGAAAGCTCCTGTTCCCTAGGGTTTAGTACAGATTGTATCTGTTTTTGGTGAGAATTTCTGATGTGAAGTACCCACCCTGTATTTTTCAGGGTTGGATTAATAGTACTCCCTTGTTATTCAATGTTATTGTACTTTATTACTTTAGTTCTGATTCCTGTCTTACACTATGTGAGCTCAGTAAACTCTAATACTGCCACGGGCTGGCACCCGTGTGTTCAGGAGTAGTAGACCTGACTTTGGCCTCCTCAAGATTATGGTGACGTAGTTTGTACTCCCCTTGCTGAAAGGGTAAAAGTGTTTTTACTGAGTATATTACCTGTTGGAATGTATAAGCTCAGGTTGAGTTTAATAAAGTTAAGCTCACTACATAGTTTGGTTTTCATATATGGCTCAAACACTGCCACAAGCTGACACTGTTGTTTAAAGTAGAAGGCTCCGTTTGGGAGCACAATAGCTTGTTGTATTACAAGGCTTGTTGGTAGATGTTTTAGTTAGAGTTTGCTCACTTGGAAACTAGCACTGCCACAGGTGTATGCTCGTGATCGTTTGAAGTAGTAGGTCTGTTTTTTAGCCACCCTCAGAACATGGATAGTTTGGTTCCCTTAGAGCTTAGACACTGCCACTAGCTGACACCACATGTCTTTCTGGAGTCACAGGCCCTGTTTGGGCCTCCTTCAGAGCATGATGGCATAAGTTTGTACTCCTCTTGCTTAAAGAGTAAAAAAGTGTTTTTACTGAGTACACTGCTTGTTGGAATGTGTAGAGGTAGACTGTTACATGGGCACTCTACAGTCTCATCTGCTAGTTACAATCAGATAGTTTCAATCAGAACGAGTTCCCATGTTTTGTGGGCTCTTGCATTATCAGCAATTGAGTTGCTTTAGGTGTGTGGCCTTCACAGGCCACCCTGTAAGTGAATCCCCCACATCCTCCCTAAGTCTGGTCAGTGGTTGAAGGCCTCTCTGAGGCCTCCCTGTTGAAGACTGGCCCCTAGGCTGGTTGTACTCCCCTTGTTTGGGTCCCTTTAGAGTGCAGAGCCTCCTCAGTGCAAATAATCAAGCGCTGAGGAGATCCTAGGATTGAGCAGAGTTTTACTCCCCTCACTGGTAAGGGTAAAAAGCACTAAGCTGAGTCATGCTCTCCAGGATGCCCATCTCTAGGATCTGGTCTGAGTTGGTTACTGCTTTTTTGCAGTCCCTCTTACTGGATATCTTCTCTGAAGAATGTGAATTGAGACTCTGTGATCAGATAGGTTGTTGGGCAAGACTAGGTTTCTGTTAGACCAGGTCGGCCTCCCTGGTGGCAATCAGGGTCGAGTATGTTCCCCTGGCTAGGGTTTCCTCGGACCCAGTGGCTACACTCCCTTAAAGGTACCCTCTTTTCTTTGAAAAGAAGCTTGGTTCCAGAAGCCTTTAAGTGGCCTTGGTAGGCTTGGTAGGCTTATAGCTTTAGCTGTTGGCCATAGGGAATGCTGTCACTGACAGCCTATGTATGACCCGTAGGGGGAGTGGTTCTGGCATTTCAGTTGAAACTGCTAGTTCTGATGTTTGTCTAGCCTTTTTTGGCATGCACTCCCCTCAAGCATGACGGCGTTGGTATATCGTTCCCCAAAGTGCGTCAAACGCAGTGTTGAGTTCCCTTTCAAAAGGGAACGTCTCAGGTTACGTATGTAACCATGGTTCCCTGAGAACAGGGAACGAGACACTGCGTTACCTGCCATGCACTGGGCTGCCTGCTGAACAGTCCTTTCAGATGATAAGGTATTGACTGCTTCTCTAGGCGCTACTTATATACTTCCGGGTCGTGCAATGATGACATCATTAGGATTGTCGTTATTTGATAATTGTTTTTAGACACCGGTTCACGAGGAGGCGTTCCCCAAAGCATGTCAAATGCAGTGTCTCTTTCCTGTTCTCAGGGAACCATGGTTACATACGTAACCTGAGACATTTTACAGTAAAAAAATATCAGAACATCCTTAAAATCAGATACCTTTACTTGAGAAGCAAAATTTCATGAGATATTTAAGGGTTAATTCACCCAAAAATGAAATTTCTGTCATTAAGTACTCACCCTCATGTCGTCCCAAACCTCTAAGACTTTTGTTTGTCTTTTTTTTTTTTTTGTTTGAACACAAATTAAGATATATTTGATGAAATCTGAGGGTATCTGATCCACACATAGGCAGCAACGACATTGCACCTTTTGAGATCCAGAAAGGTAGTAAAGACATCATTAAAACCATCGACTTGACTACAATTGTTCAACCTTGGATACTTTTTGTGCGCATAAACAAAACAAAAATAACAACTTTATTTAACAAATTCGTCTGTCCCCTGTCATACTGCTACACTATATTCAATGTTTATGTCTGAATGTGGGCTCAGTATTGGCCGGCTACTGTGCCAGTATCACACGCATGCGTCGTGCTGTTCACATGACCAGAGCCGGCCAATACATAGCCGCCGTTTTGACATAAACACTAAAACTTAAAAACTAAAACAAAAAACTAAAACAAAGTATGACGGGACAGAGGAATTTGTTGAACAAAGTTATTTTTGTTTCGTTTTTGTGCACAAAAAGTATTCTCGTCGCTCCATAACATTAAGGTTGAACCACTGTAGTCACGTAGATGGTTTTAACGATGTCTTTAGTATCTTTCTGGACCTCAAAAGGTGCAATGACGTTGCTGCCCATGTGTAGATCAGATACCCTTGGATTTCATCAAAAATATCTTAATTTGTGTTCCGAAGATGAATGAACAGGTGTGGAACGACATGAGTTTAAGTACTTTAGTTCACACAAAAATTAAAATTCTGTCATTGATTACTCACCCTCATGTCGTTCCACACCCGTAAGACCTTCGCTCATCTTCGGAACACAAATTAAGATATTTTTGATAAAATGTGATGGCTCAGTGAGACCTGCATTGCCAGCAAGACATTTAACAATTTCAATGCCCAGAAAAGTACTAAAGACATATTTAAAACAGTTCATGTGACTACAGTGGTTCAACCTTAATGTTATGATGAGAATACTTTTTGTGCGGCAAAAAAAAAAAAAAAAAAAAATATCGACTTTAATCAACAATATCTAGTGATGGGCGATTTCAAAACACTGCTTCCTGAAGCTTCAAATCTTTACAAATCTTTTGTTTTGAATCAGTGGTTCGGAGCTGCCAAAGTCACGCCCCCCCCCAGTGGTGAACCATTGGAATTTCAAAACACTTATGACGCAAGGAAGACTCTTTTACTGAAATCACGTGACTTTGGCAGTTTGAAACACGCTCCGAACCACTGATTTAAAACAAAAGATTTGTAAAGCTTCATGAAGCAGTGTTTTGAAATAGCCCATCACTAGATATTGTTGAATAAAGTCTTTATTTTGTTTTTTTGGCACACAAAAAAGTATTCGCTTCATAACATTAATGTTGAACCACTGTAGTCACATGAACTGTTTTAAATACGTCTTTAGTAGCTTTCTGGGCATTGAAAGTGTTAATTGTCCTCACTGAGCCATCAGATTTCACCAAATATATTAATTTGTGTTCTGAAGATGAACAAAGATCTTACAGGTGTGGAACGACATGAGGGTGAGTAATAAATGACAGGATTTTCATTTTTGAATTAACTGTTTAATGACAGAAATTACATTTTTGGGTGAACTAACCCTTTAAGAATTGTTTTTAGAGATTCTGTTTACATCTTAAATTAAGTTTTTCTTTCCACATTTGCAAATTGCATTCTTACTTTAAGCATAAATCTAACTACATTTACCAGAGGTTTAATGCGTAATACAAGAAAAAAAATTACTGATGTACTTAATTGTTAAGTACTAATGTATTAATTGTAGTGCATTCATTCATTCATTCATTCATTCATTCATTCATTCATTCATTCATTCATTCATTCATTCATTCACAAGTTATCAGTATAACTCATATGACAGTTTCCTCAAACTCAGTGAGATGCTGTTTTTTAACTGACATATCTTAGGTTCCTTGCTATTTATAACCCTCAAACCTTGCTGTTTTTGGAAGAATGCATTGTCACAGAACACAGCCCATGCCAACTCTATTTTCATTGGCTTTAGAGCAACCACTGTTAGGAAGCTAATTTTGCTACATGCTTCCCATAACCTACAGTAAATGAACTACAATCATCCAGTGGCCTGTACCGACACTACATTAAATTACATAGAAGCTATGTGCAAACTCATTTCCAAGCATGAATTAGACTTTTTTTTAACATGATAGAGAGGACCTTTTAGGAGAGCACAATTGATCACTTAAACTCTGCATTAACAATGTGTGCCAAAAACAATGTGACATAAAAATAGTACTTGAGCTAACAAGTAGCTTGTTTCTTAAAAATGATCATTTGTACAACTGAACTACTGTGAAAAATGTAGTTAAGCTGCCTTTAGTTAGTTACAGTCCAACACTGTCAGCAATTTATTTTGCAGGCCATCCAGAACCTTGTGTCATAGTACAGTAATCTGAAGCGTTGAAGAGTGTGTTTTTGATCATTAAAAGATTTGGATCTGCTTTATATTCTTGTGTCTGCTTACAAACTAGATTTTCTCAGCCTAACAAATTCTGCATAATTCATAAATCACCTGCGCTGTCATCTTTCATAGCTGTCAGACCTCTACAAATGTTCTCTTGAAATACTGTATGCATCTATAGCATCAGGGATTCCAACTATATAACTTTTGTTTCTTGTCATATTCCTTCCGCTGTGCTTAAATATGTTTGTGTGGCTTTGACAAAGGCCCATCACACATTAAGCCAAAAGCCTCCAGACAGATCCATGGGTTGATGTTTCCATAAGCATTGTTATTCTTTATTAAAGACACCATCTCAGACATTATGGTAGCAGTGAATGAGAGCTGGTGTGCCTGAGTCTGACACATGGGAAAAAGTGGAGTGATGAAGAGGTAATTAAAGACAGGGAGAGGTGAATATGATTTTGTGGGGATCTGTCTGTAATTGGACACATGAAAGACACAAGTAGGGTGCATCGCTTGTGCTGCTGCTCCTTATTAGCCGCTAATGTGAAAACCAATATTTCAGCCCACGTCAAGGTGCAGTGGGAGACGGCAGCTCTCGCAGACAAGTGTGGGGTCCCCACTGAGAGTTTGAGTGCATGCCAGGCATTGTCCTCCACCCTCCTCCTGTTTAATTCGTAGACATATCCTGGTTCAAATAGCCCTTCACTGTTTTTGCTGAAAGCTAGCTCCTCTGTGTCAAATCCGATGGTTTAAGCACACATACCCTACAGAGAAATACCCATATCTCACCACTGTAATTAGAAGAATATGCCTCGCTATTGGACAGAGTGTAGTCTGACTTTTGAGCTTTTTAGGAATTTGTTTTCAGGAATTTTCTGCTTTTGTCAAATATACTGACTTTTAATGGCTGGATAAAATATGAAAGTAAAGTGACATGTAGCCAAGAATGGTGTCCCATACTTGGAATCACCTATCAAGTGCACATACACAGCAGTGAGTATTGAATACACACACACACACACACACTGTTAACACACACCCCGAGTAGTGGGCAGCCATTTTACTGCGTTGCTCAGGGAGCGATTGGGGTTAGGTGCCTTGCTCAAGGGCACCTCAGTTGTGGGTAATAGGAATGGAAAAGAGCGCTGTTCATTCAATCCCCCCACCTACATTTCCTGTCGGTAGTGAGACTCGAACCCGCAACCTTCGGGTTACAAGTCCGACTCTCTAACCATTAAAGGGGTTATGAACTGCATTGTTTTATAATGTTTCCCGGGGTGCACTTATAATGCTAGTATGCATTTTACATAAAAAAAAATAAAATTGACATAAAAGAAATAAAAGGCATTTTTCCTACCCTGATTTTAGCCCTCTGATTTGAACGCTCTGTTTGAAGGGGCGTGTCTGCTGTGAGACTTCAGTGTAAATGCCCACTACTGAGATTGGCTAACTCATTTGCATATGAAATAGTTACTGTAAGTATTACTCTCTCGAAAACGTTTAGCACCTTTTTACTATTACAGTTTTCGGTCCCTCTTTATATTAAGTGGCCTTAACTACTATGTACTTACATCAAAAAATAAGTACAATGTACTTATTTGGTTCATATTGAATTGCAAAACACTTGCTGCTATTGAGGTGGGATACGGGTAAGGTTAGGGAAAGCTTTGGTGGAATGGATAGGTTTAAGGGTAGGGGTAAGGGTTAAGGGATGGGTCAACAGTGTAATTATAAATGTAATTACAGAAATTAATAACAGATGTAATTACATGCAGGTGTTTTTAAAATATAAGTACAGTGTAAAAACATGTATGTACACAATAAGCGCGTTGTATTGAATGATTAATTTAAATGTAAGTACATAGTAGTTAAGGCCACTTAATATAAAGTGAGACCCAGTTTTCAAGGTTAATTAATCATGAAAAGTGTTTATTATAGCAGGTTGCAGTGATGAACATGTAGCCGATCACAGACATGTTGTTGAGCGCATGAATGCAGTGATCTCATCATTGCAACTCAATTTCTGCACAGAGTCAGGACCTCAGACACTGATAAATTTGTGCTGTTTGATTGACAGCTCTAGCGATTGTAAAGGCAGCATTCTTTGATCGCTTTCTATATATATTTTAAACACCGTTTACATAGATTATTTTCATCCTACAAACAGAAACAGCGTGAAGTTGACCGTTTTAGTCACTGGATTGATTTACTGACACATAGACAAAGAACATCTAACTGTACATGAATCATTTCATATCAGATCAGGCATTAGTATTAACACAGTTACTTAAAGGTCCCGTTCTGCGTGATCCCATGTTTCAAACTTTAGTTAGTGTGTAATGTTGTTGTAAGAGTATAAATAAAATCTGTAAAAATTTAAAGCTTAGAGTTCAATGCCAAGCGAGATATTTTATTTAACAGAAGTCGCCTACATCGAACGGCCAGTTTGGACTACATCCCTCTACTTCCTTCATTAATGATGTCACTAAAAGTTTTTTGACTAACCTCCGCCCACAGGAATACACAAAAAAGGGGGCGTGGTCTTGTTGCGCTCCCACGGAGAAGAGCAAGAGTTGCGTTTGTAGAGTGTGTTTGTCGCCATGTCGTCGAAACACTGTTATTTTCATCACCTTTGTTTGGCCTTCCCAGGGACGCTGTACTTAGAGATCAATGGTTACAATTTATGTTTAACTCGGTTCCAGAAAATTATAATTGTGGTATCCTTACTGCAATAGTTAATGTTGGACTGCAGTGCACATAATGGCCACAAGAGGGGACTATATTTATGTATATGGCTGTTTTCCATATGAGGTACTCTTCTGAGTGAGAGCTAACGTTGTACATTTTCTGTCGCTGCTTGTGGAGATTAAAGAGTTCAGTGTCTCGGGAATGATTGTCTTTTGTGTTCATTCGGCACAACACCACAATAATCCACATGTAAAACTATGTGCAGCACACGTTATGGTAAGAGGCGTGACCTTTCCGGGCAAGGAGCGCTAAGCTGCTGTCGAATCACAACACAGGAACCGCTGGCACAATCAGAACTCGTTATGTATTTCTGAAGGAGGGACTTCATAGAACAAGGAAGTCATCAGTCCGTTTTTATGACAGTAGAAACAGCGGTATACAGATAAGTAAATTATGTAAAAAATACTGAGTTTTTTTTACACGCGAAACATGAACACATGTTATATTGCACACTATAAACACAATCAAAGCTTCAAAAAAATCCTGTATCACTCTCTCCTCCTCATCTCACTAACAGGCTAGTGGGCGGGGCTAACGTTGTAATGATGAAGTAGGCATTGATTTCTTCTGTGGAGGTGGCGTTTCACCTATCTATGACATAGATATGCACATTTCACTGGGCCTGATGTCAATAAAAGCTGTTATTGGACTAATAAGGAAGCTTTCAGTTCTGAAACTTACAGGATATTCTTATAGTTCAATGACCTCTTATATATCAAAAGCTCAAGGAAAAGTTGATTTCTCAATTCATGACCCCTGTAAGAGACTTCTTTTAATTAAATACCTTACAGATCCCAAACTTTTGAACAGCAGATCAAGATCGCAATAGATCATAACACTAAATAAACACCTTAATGGATCATAAAATATGAGAAAAAAATAAATATGTATTAGTACTTTGGTGAGGTAAAGAGCCCGCCTTCACGGTGACTGCAAGATGGAGATTTGACGTGTGATTGGCCGAGGAACTCTGACAAAGATGAAGCCCGAGAACGCCATTCGCTCAGTAAAGATGGACAACTGCCCCTAGCTCTGTGCCCTGTATGGGGATAAATGTTTTTTTCAATATAAAAAAATCAAATTTAATATTCTAATTCGAGGGGGGTCTAACATTATGCACTACACTCTTGATTATCCTACAAAACATAAGGATTGAATCAGAAAATGTGCTTCAATACCCAACCCAAGTGACTTGCTTCTTCATATTCCCAAAACATTCTCCCAAAATGCCCCCAAAACATTATTCTCTCAAAACAAACAATTGCTCTGCTGGTGGTGGCATTTCCGACATTTGGTGAACATAATGACAGATATGATTTGTCAGTAGCAGCCATTATGTTTTCTCTTTGAGATGTAGTTTGATATATGAAGTACAATGGATGCAAGACTCAAGAGCTTGGTGCTGCTGGGAATAACTCATGAAAGCTTGACTTCTTCTCTTCTGTGATGGTAAATTACACTGACATGTTTTGTCCTCAGCTACATGCAGAAAGGAAAAATTGTGTATTTCCAAGTAAACCCTGAAACAAACCCACTTATTTATGCGATTTCAATACGATTTAAATCGTTTCAATCCATATTTACAGTACATATACCTGGGCTGGCATCTTGAGTCAGAAATTTGGAGTTGAGAACCTGTGAGCAGACACAAAAAGCTGCTGCGCATTATGACAAATGATTTTGACATACATTGGAAATCCTCACAATTGATTGTTCTGCGCATGACACCGTGTGTCACAGGCATGCCCTCATTACCGGCCACACATCAGGTGATTTCACTGGGACCAGAAGGGGAATGTCATGTTATCACATCCAGAGTGTCATGTCATGTTATATTTGCCATGGCTTGTCACAACAGTGGCGGTGCAGCGCTTGTGATGGTGTTTATAAGGGTATCAGTTTGCAAACAAGCACCTGTCAGAAAACTTCAACATCCCGTATGGCTTATATGCAGAGAATTGCGAGATATAGGGAAGATGTGAAAGTTTGAGAGATGGCTCTGAAGGTTAAGAGGCTTCATTTACACCAGTTTTACACATTTCAGAGCTTTCAGCATACTAATTATTCTCAACCACCTTTATTTTAATTCTAGCTGATGTTTAGGAAGGGTTTAGATATAATATAATCTATAATAGCAGTGTGATATTTATTATATATTTGTGGCACAGACTAGTTAGCAGTTCCTGTATAAATATAGAAAGAATTATTAGAAAAGACCGGTTCAATAAAGAGAAAAAAAAGAAAAATAAATTTTATTTTATGATATTATATTTTGTTTTATTTTATTTATTATTTTTATTTATTTATTTATATTATAAATAATATATAAAAATAATATTATAAATAAAAATAAATAAAAATATTTGATATTCATCAAATAATGATATTCATTATATATTTATAGCACAAACTAGTTAGCAGTTCCTTAAAAAATTATTAGAAAAGACCTGTTCAATAAGGAGAAAAAAATAAAAAGTAATTTTATTTAATTATATTTTATTATTTTATTTTTATTTATTTTTCATTATATTATATAATATTTAGTTTTATTTTATTTATTATTGTTATTTATTTATAGTATAAACAATAATAATATATAAGTAATATTATAAATAAATAAATAAATAAAATTTATATATATATATATATATATATATATATATAATATATATATATATATAAATATTATTTTATTTTTTTTTTTATTTTTTTTTTAATGAAATACTTTATGGTACATTTAAATTAATGACACATTTAAATATATATTTAATTTAAATATTACAATCAATTAAATACATTTATTAATTTAATTTAATAATGTAATAATACATTTAATTTATTAATTTAATGTAATAATATATTTATTTTAATTATACATTTATTAAATAATCAGTAGAATTAGGTTTTGTAAAGAAATTAATTTGTTTACAAAACTAATTTCGAGCATTTAACCATAAGCTTTTACACTGAAAGTCTTTGAGAAACATAAATTGAATAACATAAACATGAAATAAAAATGAGATAAAAATGACCTCCGCCCAAACATTTGACTTGTAGTGTTTGTCTGTATTCAGATTATACATCAAATTTTAATGCCTTTATAACTTAATAAAAAGTGCCACAGTCACATTTTATTTATTGTGCTGCATTTGATGAAATGCACAAATATGTAATTCTGCAATGGAAAGTGCATTTGAAATAAACCGACCCATTAATATTTGAATAATGCACTCATTAGAAGTAATTTTCCTCAGTTTGTTTGAAGACGACTTCTTGCTCTCTGAAGTCCAGCATTTAGCCTAGGATAGACGAAAATTTGATATTATATGATGTTAAGGTTAATTGCTGCAGTAAAACATTCTATTAAGTTATCCATTTGTCATCACACCAGTGTTTTCTTGATCTAAAAATATTGCACCAGATATTGAGTCTGTTATGATTAAATATTGATGCCCAATTTAGTCTGGTTTACTCTTCCTGTCTCCAGTGCTTCTGGAGAACTGCAGTATTGAGTTCAATAAAAGGAGATTGTTGGCGAGGCATGCCGGAGCATAGAAAGGTCGCGAGGTCAAGTTCACCGAGGGGGTGGAAAAAATGAGTATGCTGAAGGGTTCTAGTACCGAACGCTAACTTGTGAAGAGCCTGCACATATAAATGTCAAAATAAAAAGAAAACCATTTTCTCACTGGACATCATAAAGAAAATGGGCAAAGGCAATTTTACAAACGCATGACAGAATGCGAGTGATTTGTGGTGGTAAATGAACTGCGAATTTCAGTATTTTCCCTCGGTGGATAGTTCTGAACTGGTTGTGAAAAATCTGCATATGTAATTTTTAGGCCTTAAACTACAGGATTTAATAGCATTTTCCAACCCTGTCATTATTTTTTGCTGGTGACAAAGGCACAGTTTCTGCTCAGGAGGAATACTCTAGTTGATATGGCTAAGTGAGGAATGTGTCTGGTGCTGGAGGACTTTGACACGTGAAGTGCACAGAGGGGTTTGTGTCATGACAGCTCAGAGTGACTATATACCCACAGGCTGCTGCACACACGGCTTTATTGATGCCAGTGGTAAGGGTACCGGGAACACATCACTAATATGTGGAGTTATCTTCTGGAGGGAATTGGTGGAAGGTAAAAACTCCACACAAATGTTCCTCTCTGGTACGGAGTCCAGGAATGAGTGTGTGAATATTCTGGCAGCAGATGCTGCAGGCTTTGATGAAGTCATTGAAACTCATGAACCCTAAAGACAGATGCATCACGCTGACAGAATACTGAAGAAACACTCTGTTCTTTCTTTCTTTCTTGTTTTTTCTTTTGTTCCTTAGTTCCATCCACTCATTCAACTTTCCTTTTTCTATCCACCCTTCTTTCGCTCGTTTCTTTTTCTAATCCTATCCTTGCATTCATCCATCTGCCCTTCCTTTGTTTTTAATTCATCCATCTGTCCATCCATCCATTCATCTTTCCTTCATTCTTTCTTTTGTTTTTTGACCCATCCATCATTCCTGTTTTTTTGTTCCATTCAATCCTTCTTCCATCCATCCATCCATCCATCTTTTATTTTCTTCCTGCTTTTTGTTCCTTTCAAAATGTCTTCCCTTTGTCCATCCATCCTGTTTTTGAGCCATACATAATTTTTCCCCTCTTTCTTCTTTTCCTTCTTTTTCCACCCATCCATCCATCATTCTTTCCCTTCCTTTTTCCCTCTTTCCTCCATGCATCCATCCATTTAACTTTTTCCATCCATCTTTTATTTTCTTCTTATTTTGTGTTCCTTTAAAAACTTCTGCCCTTTGTCCATCCATCCTGTTTTTAATCCATTTAACCGTCCATCCATCCATCCATCCTGTTTTTGAGCCATACATCCTTTTCCCCCTTTCCTCATCCATCAATTTAACTCTTCTTTTTCCATCCATCCATCCATCCATCCATCCATCCATCCATCCATCCATCCATCCATCCATCCATCCATCCATCCATCCATCCATCCATCCATCCATCCATCATTCTTTCGTTTTTTGACCCATCCATCCCTTTTCTCCTCTTTCATCCA